>NC_090443.1:782707724-783007724 GCF_031143425.1 Pleurodeles waltl | reverse complement strand
CTTCGGAAACCTACCAAACCAGTTCATTTAAAAAACTAGAGACCTAGGGGAATTCAAGATGAGGTGACTTGTGGGGCCCTCACCAGGCTCTGTTACCCAGAATCCTTTGCAAACCTCAACATTTTGCTAAAAAAATCACTTTTTCCACACATTTCGGTTACAGAAAGTTCTGGAATCTGAGAGGAGCCTCAAATTTCCTTCCACCCAGCGTTCCCATAAGTCTCCCGTTAAAAATGATACCTCACTTGTGTGGGTAGTCCTTGTGCCCGCGACAGGAAAAGCCCCAAACACAACGTGGACACATCACATTTTTCCACAGAAAATATAGGTGTTTTTTGCAAAGGGCCTACCTGTGGTTTTTGGCCTCTAGCTCAGCCGGCACTTAGGGAAACCTACCAAACCTGTGCATTTTTTTTAAACTAAAGACCTAGGGGAATCCTAGATAGGGTGACTTGTGGGGCCAGGTTATTTTACCCAGAATCCTTTGCAAACCTCAAAATTTGGCTACAAAAAACACTTTTTCCTCACATTACGGTGACAGAGAGTTCTGGAATCTGAGAGGAGCCACAAATTTCCTTCCACCCAGCGTTCCCCCAAGTGTCCCGATAAAAATTGTACCTCACTTGTGTGGGTAGGCCTATTGCCCACAACAGGAAATGCCCCAAAACACAAAGTGGACACATCACATTTTCTCAAAGAAAACAGAGGTGTTTTTTGCAAAGTGCCTACCTGTGTATTTTGGCCTCTTGGTTAGCCGTTACCTTCGGAAACCTACCAAACCAGTGCATTTTCGAAAATTAGAGACCTAGGGGAATTCAAGATGAGGTGACTTGTGGGGCCCTCACCAGGTTCTGTTACCCAGAATCCTTTGCAAACCTCACCTTTTTGCTAAAAAAAACACTTTTTCCTCACATTTCAGTTACAGAAAGTTCTGGAATCTGAGAGGAGCCACAAATTTCCTTCCACCCAGCGTTCCCATAAGTCTCCCGATAAAAATGATACCTAATTTGTGTGGGTAGTCCTTGTGCCCGCGACAGGAAAAGCCCCAAACACAACGTGGACACATCACATTTTTCCACAGAAAATATAGGTGTTTTTTGCAAAGGGCCTACCTGTGGTTTTTGGCCTCTAGCTCAGCCGGCACTTAGGGAAACCTACCAAACCTGTGCATTTTTTTAAACTAAAGACCTAGGGGAATCCAAGATGGGGTGACTTGTGGGGCCAGGTTATTTTACCCAGAATCCTTTGCAAACCTCAAAATTTGGCTACAAAAAACACTTTTTCCTCACATTACGGTGACAGAGAGTTCTGGAATCTGAGAGGAACCACAAATTTCCTTCCACCCAGTGTTCCCCCAAGTGTCCCGAAAAAAATGGTACCTCACTTGTGTGGGTAGGCCTAGTGCCCGCGACAGGAAATGCCCCAAAACACAAAGTGGACACATCACATTTTCTCAAAGAAAACGGAGGTGTTATTTGCAAAGTGCCTACCTGTGTATTTTGGCCTCTTGCTCAGCCGGCACCTACGAAAACCTACCAAACCAGTGCATTTTTGAAAACTAGAGACCTAGGGGAATCCAAGATGAGGTGACTTGTGGGGCTCTCACCAGGTTCTGTTACACAGAATCCTTTGCAAATCTCAAAATGTTGCCTAAAAAACACTTTTTCCTCACATTTCGGTGACAGAAAGTTCTGGAATCTGAGAGGAGCCACAAATTTCCTTCCACCCAGCGTTCCCTCAAGTCTCCCGATAAAAATGATACCTCACTTGTGTGGGTAGGCCTTGTGCCCGCGACAGGAAAAGCCCCAAACACAACGTGGACACATCACATTTTTCCACAGAAAATATAGGTGTTTTTTGCAAAGGGCCTACATGTGGTTTTTGGCCTCTAGCTCAGCCGGCACCTAGGGAAACCTACCAAACCTGTCCATTTTTTAAAACTAGGGACCTAGGGTAATCCAAGATGGGGTTACTTGTGGGGCTCTCACCAGATTCTGTTACCCAGAATCCTTTGCAAACCTAAAAATGTGGCTAAAAAAACACTTTTTCCTCACATTTCGGTGACAGAGAGTTCTGGAATCTGAGAAGAGCCACAAATTTCCTTCCACGCAGCGTTTCCCAAAGTGTCCCGATAAAAATGGTACCTCACTTGTGTGGGTAGGCCTAGTGACAGGAAATGCCCCAAAACACAAAGTGGACACATCACATTTTCTCAAAGAAAACAGAGGTGTTATTTGCAAAGTGCCTACCTGTGTATTTTGGCCTCTTGCTCAGCCGGCACCTACGAAAACCTACAAACCAGTGCATTTTTGAAAACTAGAGACCTAGGGGAATCCAAGATGAGGTGACTTGTGGGGCTCTCACCAGGTTCTGTTACACAGAATCCTTTGCAAATCTCAAAATGTTGCCTAAAAAACACTTTTTCCTCACGTTTCGGTGACAGAAAGTTCTGGAATCTGAGAGGAGCCACGAATTTCCATCAAATCCAGCGTTCCCTCAAGACTCCCGATAAAAATTATACCTCACTTGTGTGGGTAGGCCTTGTTCCCGCAACAGAAAAAGCCCCAAAACACAATGTGGACACATCACATTTTTCCACAAGAAAACAAAGGTGTTTTTTGCAAAGCGCCTACCTGTGGATTTTGGCTTCTAGCTCAGGCGGCACCAAGGGAAACCTACCAAACCTGCGCATTTTTTTAAACTAGAGACCTAGGGAAATCCAAGATGGGGTGACTTGTGGGGCTCTCAACAGGTTATGTTACCCAGAATCCTTTGCAAACCTCAAAATTTGGCTAAAAAAACACTTTTTCCTCACATTTCGGTGACAGAGAGTTCTGAATCTGAGAGGAGCCACAAATTTCCTTCCACCCAGCGTTCCCCCAAGTGTCCCGATAAAAATGGTACCTCACTTGTGTGGGTAGGCCTAGTGCCCACGACAGGAAATGCCCCAAAACACAAAGTGGACACATCACATTTTCTCAAAGAAAACAGAGGTGTTTTTTGCAAAGTGCCTATCTGTAGATTTTGGCCTCTTGCTTAGCCGTCACCTTCGGAAACCTACCAAACCAGTTCATTTAAAAAACTAGAGACCTAGGGGAATTCAAGATGAGGTGACTTGTGGGGCCCTCACCAGGCTCTGTTACCCAGAATCCTTTGCAAACCTCAACATTTTGCTAAAAAAATCACTTTTTCCTCACATTTCGGTTACAGAAAGTTCTGGAATCTGAGAGGAGCCTCATATTTCCTTCCACCCAGCGTTCCCATAAGTCTCCCGATAAAAATGATACCTCACTTGTGTGGGTAGTCCTTGTGCCCGCGACAGGAAAAGCCCCAAACACAACGTGGACACATCACATTTTTCCACAGAAAATATAGGTGTTTTTTGCAAAGGGCCTACCTGTGGTTTTTGGCCTCTAGCTCAGCCGGCACTTAGGGAAACCTACCAAACCTGTGCATTTTTTTTAAACTAAAGACCTAGGGGAATCCTAGATAGGGTGACTTGTGGGGCCAGGTTATTTTACCCAGAATCCTTTGCAAACCTCAAAATTTGGCTACAAAAAACACTTTTTCCTCACATTACGGTGACAGAGAGTTCTGGAATCTGAGAGGAGCCACAAATTTCCTTCCACCCAGCGTTCCCCCAAGTGTCCCGATAAAAATTGTACCTCACTTGTGTGGGTAGGCCTATTGCCCACGACAGGAAATGCCCCAAAACACAAAGTGGACACATCACATTTTCTCAAAGAAAACAGAGGTGTTTTTTGCAAAGTGCCTAACTGTGGATTTTGGCCTCTTGGTTAGCCGTTACCTTCGGAAACCTACCAAACCAGTGCATTTTCGAAAATTAGAGACCTAGGGGAATTCAAGATGAGGTGACTTGTGGGGCCCTCACCAGGTTCTGTTACCCAGAATCCTTTGCAAACCTCACCTTTTTGCTAAAAAAAACACTTTTTCCTCACATTTCAGTTACAGAAAGTTCTGGAATCTGAGAGGAGCCACAAATTTCCTTCCACCCAGCGTTCCCATAAGTCTCCCGATAAAAATGATACCTCACTTGTGTGGGTAGTCCTTGTGCCCGCGACAGGAAAAGCCCCAAACACAACGTGGACACATCACATTTTTCCACAGAAAATATAGGTGTTTTTTGCAAAGGGCCTACCTGTGGTTTTTGGCCTCTAGCTCAGCCGGCACTTAGGGAAACCTACCAAACCTGTGCATTTTTTTAAACTAAAGACCTAGGGGAATCCAAGATGGGGTGACTTGTGGGGCCAGGTTATTTTACCCAGAATCCTTTGCAAACCTCAAAATTTGGCTACAAAAAACACTTTTTCCTCACATTACGGTGACAGAGAGTTCTGGAATCTGAGAGGAACCACAAATTTCCTTCCACCCAGTGTTCCCCCAAGTGTCCCGAAAAAAATGGTACCTCACTTGTGTGGGTAGGCCTAGTGCCCGCGACAGGAAATGCCCCAAAACACAAAGTGGACACATCACATTTTCTCAAAGAAAACGGAGGTGTTATTTGCAAAGTGCCTACCTGTGTATTTTGGCCTCTTGCTCAGCCGGCACCTACGAAAACCTACCAAACCAGTGCATTTTTGAAAACTAGAGAACTAGGGGAATCCAAGATGAGGTGACTTGTGGGGCTCTCACCAGGTTCTGTTACACAGAATCCTTTGCAAATCTCAAAATGTTGCCTAAAAAACACTTTTTCCTCACATTTCGGTGACAGAAAGTTCTGGAATCTGAGAGGAGCCACGAATTTCCTTCAAATCCAGCATTCCCTCAAGACTCCCGATAAAAATTATACCTCACTTGTGTGGGTAGGCCTTGTTCCCGCAACAGAAAAAGCCCCAAAACACAATGTGGACACATCACATTTTTCCACAGAAAACAAAGGTGTTTTTTGCAAAGTGCCTACCTGTGGATTTTGGCCTCTAGCTCAGCCGGCACCAAGGGAAACCTACCAAACCTGTGCATTTTTTTAAACTAGAGACCTAGGGAAATCCAAGATGGGGTGACTTGTGGGGCTCTCAACAGGTTATGTTACCCAGAATCCTTTGCAAACCTCAAAATTTGGCTAAAAAAAATACTTTTTCCTCACATTTCGGTGACAGAGAGTTCTGGAATCTGAGAGGAGCCACAAATTTCCTTCCACCCAGCGTTCCCCCAAGTGTCCCGATAAAATTTGTACCTCACTTGTGTGGGTAGGCCTTGTGCCCACAACAGGAAATGCCCCAAAACACAAAGTGGACACATCACATTTTCTCAAATAAAACAGAGGTGTTTTTTGCCAAGTGCCTATCTGTGGATTTTGGCCTCTTGCTTAGCCGTTACCTTCGGAAACCTACCAAACAAGTGCATTTTCGAAAATTAGAGACCTAGGGGAATTCAAGATGAGGTGACTTGTGGGGCCCTCACAGGTTCTGTTACCCAGAATCCTTTGCAAACCTCAACATTTTGCTAAAAAAAACACTTTTTCCTCACATTTCAGTTACAGAAAGTTCTGGAATCTGAGAGAAGCCACAAATTTCCTTCCACCCAGCGTTCCCATAAGTCTCCCGATAAAAATGATACCTCACTTGTGTGGGTAGATCTTGTGCCCGCGACAGTAAAAGCCCCAAACACAACGTGGACACATCACATTTTCCCACAGAAAATATAGGTGTTTTTTGCAAAGGGCCTACCTGTGGTTTTTGGCCTCTAGCTCAGCCGGCATTTAGGGAAACCTACCAAACCTGTGCATTTTTTTAAACTAAAGACCTAGGGGAATCCAAGATGGGGTGACTTGTGGGGCCAGGTTATTTTACCCAGAATCCTTTGCAAACCTCAAAATTTGGCTACAAAAAACACTTTTTCCTCACATTACGGTGACAGAGAGTTCTGGAATCTGAGAGGAGCCACAAATTTCCTTCCACCCAGCGTTCCCCCTAGTGTCCCGATAAAAATTGTACCTCACTTGTGTGGGTAGGCCTATTGCCCACGACAGGAAATGCCCCAAAACACAAAGTGGACACATCACATTTTCTCAAAGAAAACAGAGGTGTTTTTTGCAAAGTGCCTAACTGTGGATTTTGGCCTCTTGGTTAGCCGTTACCTTCGGAAACCTACCAAACCAGTGCATTTTCGAAAATTAGAGACCTAGGGGAATTCAAGATGAGGTGACTTGTGGGGCCCTCACCAGGTTCTGTTACCCAGAATCCTTTGCAAACCTCACCTTTTTGCTAAAAAAAACACTTTTTCCTCACATTTCAGTTACAGAAAGTTCTGGAATCTGAGAGGAGCCACAAATTTCCTTCCACCCAGCGTTCCCATAAGTCTCCCGATAAAAATGATACCTCACTTGTGTGGGTAGTCCTTGTGCCCGCGACAGGAAAAGCCCCAAACACAACGTGGACACATCACATTTTTCCACAGAAAATATAGGTGTTTTTTGCAAAGGGCCTACCTGTGGTTTTTGGCCTCTAGCTCAGCCGGCACTTAGGGAAACCTACCAAACCTGTGCATTTTTTTAAACTAAAGACCTAGGGGAATCCAAGATGGGGTGACTTGTGGGGCCAGGTTATTTTACCCAGAATCCTTTGCAAACCTCAAAATTTGGCTACAAAAAACACTTTTTCCTCACATTACGGTGACAGAGAGTTCTGGAATCTGAGAGGAACCACAAATTTCCTTCCACCCAGTGTTCCCCCAAGTGTCCCGAAAAAAATGGTACCTCACTTGTGTGGGTAGGCCTAGTGCCCGCGACAGGAAATGCCCCAAAACACAAAGTGGACACATCACATTTTCTCAAAGAAAACGGAGGTGTTATTTGCAAAGTGCCTACCTGTGTATTTTGGCCTCTTGCTCAGCCGGCACCTACGAAAACCTACCAAACCAGTGCATTTTTGAAAACTAGAGAACTAGGGGAATCCAAGATGAGGTGACTTGTGGGGCTCTCACCAGGTTCTGTTACACAGAATCCTTTGCAAATCTCAAAATGTTGCCTAAAAAACACTTTTTCCTCACATTTCGGTGACAGAAAGTTCTGGAATCTGAGAGGAGCCACGAATTTCCTTCAAATCCAGCATTCCCTCAAGACTCCCGATAAAAATTATACCTCACTTGTGTGGGTAGGCCTTGTTCCCGCAACAGAAAAAGCCCCAAAACACAATGTGGACACATCACATTTTTCCACAGAAAACAAAGGTGTTTTTTGCAAAGTGCCTACCTGTGGATTTTGGCCTCTAGCTCAGCCGGCACCAAGGGAAACCTACCAAACCTGTGCATTTTTTTAAACTAGAGACCTAGGGAAATCCAAGATGGGGTGACTTGTGGGGCTCTCAACAGGTTATGTTACCCAGAATCCTTTGCAAACCTCAAAATTTGGCTAAAAAAAATACTTTTTCCTCACATTTCGGTGACAGAGAGTTCTGGAATCTGAGAGGAGCCACAAATTTCCTTCCACCCAGCGTTCCCCCAAGTGTCCCGATAAAATTTGTACCTCACTTGTGTGGGTAGGCCTTGTGCCCACAACAGGAAATGCCCCAAAACACAAAGTGGACACATCACATTTTCTCAAATAAAACAGAGGTGTTTTTTGCCAAGTGCCTATCTGTGGATTTTGGCCTCTTGCTTAGCCGTTACCTTCGGAAACCTACCAAACAAGTGCATTTTCGAAAATTAGAGACCTAGGGGAATTCAAGATGAGGTGACTTGTGGGGCCCTCACAGGTTCTGTTACCCAGAATCCTTTGCAAACCTCAACATTTTGCTAAAAAAAACACTTTTTCCTCACATTTCAGTTACAGAAAGTTCTGGAATCTGAGAGAAGCCACAAATTTCCTTCCACCCAGCGTTCCCATAAGTCTCCCGATAAAAATGATACCTCACTTGTGTGGGTAGATCTTGTGCCCGCGACAGTAAAAGCCCCAAACACAACGTGGACACATCACATTTTCCCACAGAAAATATAGGTGTTTTTTGCAAAGGGCCTACCTGTGGTTTTTGGCCTCTAGCTCAGCCGGCATTTAGGGAAACCTACCAAACCTGTGCATTTTTTTAAACTAAAGACCTAGGGGAATCCAAGATGGGGTGACTTGTGGGGCCAGGTTATTTTACCCAGAATCCTTTGCAAACCTCAAAATTTGGCTACAAAAAACACTTTTTCCTCACATTACGGTGACAGAGAGTTCTGGAATCTGAGAGGAGCCACAAATTTCCTTCCACCCAGCGTTCCCCCTAGTGTCCCGATAAAAATGGTACCTCACTTGTGTGGGTAGGGCTAGTGCCCGCGACAGGAAATGCCCCAAAACACAAAGTGGACACATCACATTTTCTCAAAGAAAACGGAGGTGTTATTTGCAAAGTGCCTACCTGTGTATTTTGGCCTCTTGCTCAGCCGGCACCTACGAAAACCTACCAAACCTGTGCATTTTTGAAAACTAGAGACCTAGGGGAATCCAAGATGAGGTGACTTGTGGGGCTCTCACCAGGTTCTGTTACAGAGAATCCTTTGCAAATCTGAAAATGTTGCCTAAAAAACACTTTTTCCTCACATTTCGGTGACAGAAAGTTCTGGAATCTGAGAGGAGCCACGAATTTCCTTCAAATCCAGCGTTCCCTCAAGACTCCCGATAAAAATTATACCTCACTTGTGTGGGTAGGCCTTGTTCCCGCAACAGAAAAAGCCCCAAAACACAATGTGGACACATCACATTTTTCCACAGAAAACAAAGGTGTTTTTTGCAAAGTGCCTACCTGTGGATTTTGGCCTCTAGCTCAGCCGGCACCAAGGGAAACCTACCAAACCTGTGCATTTTTTTAAACTAGAGACCTAGGGAAATCCAAGATGGGGTGACTTGTGGGGCTCTCACCAGGTTCTGTTACACAGAATCCTTTGCAAATCTCAAAATGTTGCCTAAAAAACACTTTTTCCTCACATTTCGGTGACAGAAAGTTCTGGAATCTGAGAGGAGCCACAAATTTCCTTCCACCCAGCGTTCCCTCAAGTCTCCCGATAAAAATGATACCTCACTTGTGTGGGTAGGCCTTGTGCCCGCGACAGGAAAAGCCCCAAACACAACGTGGACACATCACATTTTTCCACAGAAAATATAGGTGTTTTTTGCAAAGGGCCTACATGTGGTTTTTGGCCTCTAGCTCAGCCGGCACCTAGGGAAACCTACCAAACCTGTCCATTTTTTAAAACTAGGGACCTAGGGTAATCCAAGATGGGGTTACTTGTGGGGCTCTCACCAGATTCTGTTACCCAGAATCCTTTGCAAACCTAAAAATGTGGCTAAAAAAACACTTTTTCCTCACATTTCGGTGACAGAGAGTTCTGGAATCTGAGAAGAGCCACAAATTTCCTTCCACACAGCGTTTCCCAAAGTGTCCCGATAAAAATGGTACCTCACTTGTGTGGGTAGGCCTAGTGACAGGAAATGCCCCAAAACACAAAGTGGACACATCACATTTTCTCAAAGAAAACAGAGGTGTTATTTGCAAAGTGCCTACCTGTGTATTTTGGCCTCTTGCTCAGCCGGCACCTACGAAAACCTACAAACCAGTGCATTTTTGAAAACTAGAGACCTAGGGGAATCCAAGATGAGGTGACTTGTGGGGCTCTCACCAGGTTCTGTTACACAGAATCCTTTGCAAATCTCAAAATGTTGCCTAAAAAACACTTTTTCCTCACGTTTCGGTGACAGAAAGTTCTGGAATCTGAGAGGAGCCACGAATTTCCATCAAATCCAGCGTTCCCTCAAGACTCCCGATAAAAATTATACCTCACTTGTGTGGGTAGGCCTTGTTCCCGCAACAGAAAAAGCCCCAAAACACAATGTGGACACATCACATTTTTCCACAGAAAACAAAGGTGTTTTTTGCAAAGCGCCTACCTGTGGATTTTGGCTTCTAGCTCAGTCGGCACCAAGGGAAACCTACCAAACCTGCGCATTTTTTAAAACTAGAGACCTAGGGAAATCCAAGATGGGGTGACTTGTGGGGCTCTCAACAGGTTATGTTACCCAGAATCCTTTGCAAACCTCAAAATTTGGCTACAAAAACACTTTTTCCTCACATTTCGGTGACAGAGAGTTCTGAATCTGAGAGGAGCCACAAATTTCCTTCCACCCAGCGTTCCCACAAGTGTCCCGATAAAAATGGTACCTCACTTGTGTGGGTAGGCCTAGTGCCCACGACAGGAAATGCCCCAAAACACAAAGTGGACACATCACATTTTCTCAAAGAAAACAGAGGTGTTTTTTGCAAAGTGCCTATCTGTAGATTTTGGCCTCCTGCTTAGCCGTCACCTTCGGAAACCTACCAAACCAGTTCATTTAAAAAACTAGAGACCTAGGGGAATTCAAGATGAGGTGACTTGTGGGGCCCTCACCAGGTTCTGTTACCCAGAATCCTTTGCAAACCTCAACATTTTGCTAAAAAAAACACTTTTTCCTCACATTTCGGTTACAGAAAGTTCTGGAATCTGAGAGGAGCCTCAAATTTCCTTCCACCCAGCGTTCCCATAAGTCTCCCGATAAAAATGATACCTCACTTGTGTGGGTAGTCCTTGTGCCCGCGACAGGAAAAGCCCCAAACACAACGTGGACACATCACATTTTTCCACAGAAAATATAGGTGTTTTTTGCAAAGGGCCTACCTGTGGTTTTTGGCCTCTAGCTCAGCCGGCACTTAGGGAAACCTACCAAACCTGTGCATTTTTTTAAACTAAAGACCTAGGGGAATCCAAGATGGGGTGACTTGTGGGGCGAGGTTATTTTACCCAGAATCCTTTGCAAACCTCAAAATTTGGCTACAAAAAACACTTTTTCCTCACATTACGGTGACAGAGAGTTCTGGAATCTGAGAGGAGCCACAAATTTCCTTCCACCCATCGTTCCCCCAAGTGTCCCGATAAAAATGGTACCTCACTTGTGTGGGTAGGCCTAGTGCCCGCGACAGGAAATGCCCCAAAACACAAAGTGGACACATCACATTTTCTCAAAGAAAACTGAGGTGTTATTTGCAAAGTGCCTACCTGTGTATTTTGGCCTCTTGCTCAGCCGGCACCTATGAAAACCTACCAAACCAGTGCATTTTTGAAAACTAGAGACCTAGGGGAATACAAGATGAGGTGACTTGTGGGGCTCTCACCAGGTTCTGTTACACAGAATCCTTTGCAAATCTCAAAATGTTGCCTAAAAAAGTTCTGGAATCTGAGAGGAGCCACGAATTTCCTTCAAATCCAGCATTCCCTCAAGACTCCCGATAAAAATTATACCTCACTTGTGTGGGTAGGCCTTGTTCCCGCAACAGAAAAAGCCCCAAAACACAATGTGGACAAATCACATTTTTCCACAGAAAACAAAGGTGTTTTTTGCAAAGTGCCTACCTGTGGATTTTGGCCTCTAGCTCAGCCGGCACCAAGGGAAACCTACCAAACCTGTGCATTTTTTTAAACTAGAGACCTAGGGAAATCCAAGATGGGGTGACTTGTGGGGCTCTCAACAGGTTATGTTACCCAGAATCCTTTGCAAACCTCAAAATTTGGCTAAAAAAAATACTTTTTCCTCACATTTCGGTGACAGAGAGTTCTGGAATCTGAGAGGAGCCACAAATTTCCTTCCACCCAGCGTTCCCCCAAGTGTCCCGATAAAATTTGTACCTCACTTGTGTGGGTAGGCCTTGTGCCCACGACAGGAAATGCCCCAAAACACAAAGTGGACACATCACATTTTCTCAAAGAAAACAGAGGTGTTTTTTGCCAAGTGCCTATCTGTGGATTTTGGCCTCTTGCTTAGCCGTTACCTTCGGAAACCTACCAAACCAGTGCATTTTCGAAAATTAGAGACCTAGGGGAATTCAAGATGAGGTGACTTGTGGGGCCCTCTTAGGTTCTGTTACCCAGAATCCTTTGCAAACCTCAACATTTTGCTAAAAAAAACACTTTTTCCTCACATTTCAGTTACAGAAAGTTCTGGAATCTGAGAGAAGCCACAAATTTCCTTCCACCCAGCGTTCCCATAAGTCTCCCGATAAAAATGATACCTCACTTGTGTGGGTAGACCTTGTGCCCGCGACAGTAAAAGCCCCAAACACAACGTGGACACATCACATTTTCCCACAGAAAATATAGGTGTTTTTTGCAAAGGGCCTACCTGTGGTTTTTGGCCTCTAGCTCAGCCGGCATTTAGGGAAACCTACCAAACCTGTGCATTTTTTTAAACTAAAGACCTAGGGGAATCCAAGATGGGGTGACTTGTGGGGCCAGGTTATTTTACCCAGAATCCTTTGCAAACCTCAAAATTTGGCTACAAAAAACACTTTTTCCTCACATTACGGTGACAGAGAGTTCTGGAATCTGAGAGGAGCCACAAATTTCCTTCCACCCAGCGTTCCCCCTAGTGTCCCGATAAAAATGGTACCTCACTTGTGTGGGTAGGGCTAGTGCCCGCGACAGGAAATGCCCCAAAACACAAAGTGGACACATCACATTTTCTCAAAGAAAACGGAGGTGTTATTTGCAAAGTGCCTACCTGTGTATTTTGGCCTCTTGCTCAGCCGGCACCTACGAAAACCTACCAAACCAGTGCATTTTTGAAAACTAGAGACCTAGGGGAATCCAAGATGAGGTGACTTGTGGGGCTCTCACCAGGTTCTGTTACAGAGAATCCTTTGCAAATCTGAAAATGTTGCCTAAAAAACACTTTTTCCTCACATTTCGGTGACAGAAAGTTCTGGAATCTGAGAGGAGCCACGAATTTCCTTCAAATCCAGCGTTCCCTCAAGACTCCTGATAAAAATTATACCTCACTTGTGTGGGTAGGCCTTGTTCCCGCAACAGAAAAAGCCCCAAAACACAATGTGGACACATCACATTTTTCCACAGAAAACAAAGGTGTTTTTTGCAAAGTGCCTACCTGTGGATTTTGGCCTCTAGCTCAGCCGGCACCAAGGGAAACCTACCAAACCTGTGCATTTTTTTAAACTAGAGACCTAGGGAAATCCAAGATGGGGTGACTTGTGGGGCTCTCAACAGGTTATGTTACCCAGAATCCTTTGCAAACCTCAAAATTTGGCTAAAAAAATATTTTTTCCTCACATTTCGGTGACAGAGAGTTCTGGAATCTGAGAGGAGCCACAAATTTCCTTCCACCCAGCGTTCCCCCAAGTGTCCCGATAAAAATTGTACCTCACTTGTGTGGGTAGGCCTTGTGCCCACGACAGGAAATGCCCCAAAACACAAAGTGGACACATCACATTTTCTCAAAGAAAACAGAGGTGTTTTTTGCAAAGTGCCTAACTGTGGATTTTGGCCTCTTGCTTAGCCGTTACCTTCGGAAACCTACCAAACCAGTGCATTTTCGAAAATTAGAGACCTAGGGGAATTCAAGATGAGGTGACTTGTGGGGCCCTCTTAGGTTCTGTTACCCAGAATCCTTTGCAAACCTCAACATTTTGCTAAAAAAAACACTTTTTCCTCACATTTCAGTTACAGAAAGTTCTGGAATCTGAGAGAAGCCACAAATTTCCTTCCACCCAGCGTTCCCATAAGTCTCCCGATAAAAATGATACCTCACTTGTGTGGGTAGACCTTGTGCCCGCGACAGTAAAAGCCCCAAACACAACGTGGACACATCACATTTTCCCACAGAAAATATAGGTGTTTTTTGCAAAGGGCCTACCTGTGGTTTTTGGCCTCTAGCTCAGCCGGCATTTAGGGAAACCTACCAAACCTGTGCATTTTTTTAAACTAAAGACCTAGGGGAATCCAAGATGGAGTGACTTGTGGGGCCAGGTTATTTTACCCAGAATCCTTTGCAAACCTCAAAATTTGGCTACAAAAAACACTTTTTCCTCACATTACGGTGACAGAGAGTTCTGGAATCTGAGAGGAGCCACAAATTTCCTTCCACCCAGCGTTTCCCCTAGTGTCCCGATAAAAATGGTACCTCACTTGTGTGGGTAGGGCTAGTGCCCGCGACAGGAAATGCCCCAAAACACAAAGTGGACACATCACATTTTCTCAAAGAAAACGGAGGTGTTATTTGCAAAGTGCCTACCTGTGTATTTTGGCCTCTTGCTCAGCCGGCACCTACGAAAACCTACCAAACCAGTGCATTTTTGAAAACTAGAGACCTAGGGGAATCCAAGATGAGGTGACTTGTGGGGCTCTCACCAGGTTCTGTTACAGAGAATCCTTTGCAAATCTGAAAATGTTGCCTAAAAAACACTTTTTCCTCACATTTCGGTGACAGAAAGTTCTGGAATCTGAGAGGAGCCACGAATTTCCTTCAAATCCAGCATTCCCTCAAGACTCCTGATAAAAATTATACCTCACTTGTGTGGGTAGGCCTTGTTCCCGCAACAGAAAAAGCCCCAAAACACAATGTGGACACATCACATTTTTCCACAGAAAACAAAGGTGTTTTTTGCAAAGTGCCTACCTGTGGATTTTGGCCTCTAGCTCAGCCGGCACCAAGGGAAACCTACCAAACCTGTGCATTTTTTTAAACTAGAGACCTAGGGAAATCCAAGATGGGGTGACTTGTGGGGCTCTCAACAGGTTATGTTACCCAGAATCCTTTGCAAACCTCAATATTTGGCTACAAAAACACTTTTTCCTCACATTTCGGTGACAGAGAGTTCTGAATCTGAGAGGAGCCACAAATTTCCTTCCACCCAGCGTTCCCACAAGTGTCCCGATAAAAATGGTACCTCACTTGTGTGGGTAGGCCTAGTGCCCACGACAGGAAATGCCCCAAAACACAAAGTGGACACATCACATTTTCTCAAAGAAAACAGAGGTGTTTTTTGCAAAGTGCCTATCTGTAGATTTTGGCCTCCTGCTTAGCCGTCACCTTCGGAAACCTACCAAACCAGTTCATTTAAAAAACTAGAGACCTAGGGGAATTCAAGATGAGGTGACTTGTGGGGCCCTCACCAGGTTCTGTTACCCAGAATCCTTTGCAAACCTCAACATTTTGCTAAAAAAAACACTTTTTCCTCACATTTCGGTTACAGAAAGTTCTGGAATCTGAGAGGAGCCTCAAATTTCCTTCCACCCAGCGTTCCCATAAGTCTCCCGATAAAAATGATACCTCACTTGTGTGGGTAGTCCTTGTGCCCGCGACAGGAAAAGCCCCAAACACAACGTGGACACATCACATTTTTCCACAGAAAATATAGGTGTTTTTTGCAAAGGGCCTACCTGTGGTTTTTGGCCTCTAGCTCAGCCGGCACTTAGGGAAACCTACCAAACCTGTGCATTTTTTTAAACTAAAGACCTAGGGGAATCCAAGATGGGGTGACTTGTGGGGCGAGGTTATTTTACCCAGAATCCTTTGCAAACCTCAAAATTTGGCTACAAAAAACACTTTTTCCTCACATTACGGTGACAGAGAGTTCTGGAATCTGAGAGGAGCCACAAATTTCCTTCCACCCATCGTTCCCCCAAGTGTCCCGATAAAAATGGTACCTCACTTGTGTGGGTAGGCCTAGTGCCCGCGACAGGAAATGCCCCAAAACACAAAGTGGACACATCACATTTTCTCAAAGAAAACTGAGGTGTTATTTGCAAAGTGCCTACCTGTGTATTTTGGCCTCTTGCTCAGCCGGCACCTATGAAAACCTACCAAACCAGTGCATTTTTGAAAACTAGAGACCTAGGGGAATACAAGATGAGGTGACTTGTGGGGCTCTCACCAGGTTCTGTTACACAGAATCCTTTGCAAATCTCAAAATGTTGCCTAAAAAAGTTCTGGAATCTGAGAGGAGCCACGAATTTCCTTCAAATCCAGCATTCCCTCAAGACTCCCGATAAAAATTGTACCTCACTTGTGTGGGTAGGCCTTGTTCCCGCAACAGAAAAAGCCCCAAAACACAATGTGGACAAATCACATTTTTCCACAGAAAACAAAGGTGTTTTTTGCAAAGTGCCTACCTGTGGATTTTGGCCTCTAGCTCAGCCGGCACCAAGGGAAACCTACCAAACCTGTGCATTTTTTTAAACTAGAGACCTAGGGAAATCCAAGATGGGGTGACTTGTGGGGCTCTCAACAGGTTATGTTACCCAGAATCCTTTGCAAACCTCAAAATTTGGCTAAAACAAAATACTTTTTCCTCACATTTCGGTGACAGAGAGTTCTGGAATCTGAGAGGAGCCACAAATTTCCTTCCACCCAGCGTTCCCCCAAGTGTCCCGATAAAATGTGTACCTCACTTGTGTGGGTAGGCCTTGTGCCCACGACAGGAAATGCCCCAAAACACAAAGTGGACACATCACATTTTCTCAAAGAAAACAGAGGTGTTTTTTGCCAAGTGCCTATCTGTGGATTTTGGCCTCTTGCTTAGCCGTTACCTTCGGAAACCTACCAAACCAGTGCATTTTCGAAAATTAGAGACCTAGGGGAATTCAAGATGAGGTGACTTGTGGGGCCCTCTTAGGTTCTGTTACCCAGAATCCTTTGCAAACCTCAACATTTTGCTAAAAAAACACTTTTTCCTCACATTTCAGTTACAGAAAGTTCTGGAATCTGAGAGAAGCCACAAATTTCCTTCCACCCAGCGTTCCCATAAGTCTCCCGATAAAAATGATACCTCACTTGTGTGGGTAGACCTTGTGCCCGCGACAGTAAAAGCCCCAAACACAACGTGGACACATCACATTTTCCCACAGAAAATATAGGTGTTTTTTGCAAAGGGCCTACCTGTGGTTTTTGGCCTCTAGCTCAGCCGGCATTTAGGGAAACCTACCAAACCTGTGCATTTTTTTAAACTAAAGACCTAGGGGAATCCAAGATGGAGTGACTTGTGGGGCCAGGTTATTTTACCCAGAATCCTTTGCAAACCTCAAAATTTGGCTACAAAAAACACTTTTTCCTCACATTACGGTGACAGAGAGTTCTGGAATCTGAGAGGAGCCACAAATTTCCTTCCTCCCAGCGTTCCCCCTAGTGTCCCGATAAAAATGGTACCTCACTTGTGTGGGTAGGGCTAGTGCCCGCGACAGGAAATGCCCCAAAACACAAAGTGGACACATCACATTTTCTCAAAGAAAACGGAGGTGTTATTTGCAAAGTGCCTACCTGTGTATTTTGGCCTCTTGCTCAGCCGGCACCTACGAAAACCTACCAAACCAGTGCATTTTTGAAAACTAGAGACCTAGGGGAATCCAAGATGAGGTGACTTGTGGGGCTCTCACCAGGTTCTGTTACAGAGAATCCTTTGCAAATCTGAAAATGTTGCCTAAAAAACACTTTTTCCTCACATTTCGGTGACAGAAAGTTCTGGAATCTGAGAGGAGCCACGAATTTCCTTCAAATCCAGCGTTCCCTCAAGACTCCTGATAAAAATTATACCTCACTTGTGTGGGTAGGCCTTGTTCCCGCAACAGAAAAAGCCCCAAAACACAATGTGGACACATCACATTTTTCCACAGAAAACAAAGGTGTTTTTTGCAAAGTGCCTACCTGTGGATTTTGGCCTCTAGCTCAGCCGGCACCAAGGGAAACCTACCAAACCTGTGCATTTTTTTTAACTAGAGACCTAGGGAAATCCAAGATGGGGTGACTTGTGGGGCTCTCAACAGGTTATGTTACCCAGAATCCTTTGCAAACCTCAAAATTTGGCTAAAAAAATATTTTTTCCTCACATTTCGGTGACAGAGAGTTCTGGAATCTGAGAGGAGCCACAAATTTCCTTCCACCCAGCGTTCCCCCAAGTGTCCCGATAAAAATTGTACCTCACTTGTGTGGGTAGGCCTTGTGCCCACGACAGGAAATGCCCCAAAACACAAAGTGGACACATCACATTTTCTCAAAGAAAACAGAGGTGTTTTTTGCAAAGTGCCTAACTGTGGATTTTGGCCTCTTGCTTAGCCGTTACCTTCGGAAACCTACCAAACCAGTGCATTTTCGAAAATTAGAGACCTAGGGGAATTCAAGATGAGGTGACTTGTGGGGCCCTCACCAGGTTCTGTTACCCAGAATCCTTTGCAAACCTCAACATTTTGCTAAAAAAAACACTTTTTCCTCACATTTCAGTTACAGAAAGATCTGGAATCTGAGAGGAGCCACAAATTTCCTTCCACCCAGCGTTCCCATAAGTCTCCCGATAAAAATGATACCTCACTTGTGTGGGTAGTCCTTGTGCCCGCGAAAGGAAAAGCCCCAAACACAACGTGGACACATCACATTTTTCCACAGAAAATATAGGTGTTTTTTGCAAAGGGCCTACCTGTGGTTTTTGGCCTCTAGCTCAGCCGGCACTTAGGGAAACCTACCAAACCTGTGCATTTTTTTAAACTAAAGACCTAGGGGAATCCAAGATGGAGTGACTTGTGGGGCCAGGTTATTTTACCCAGAATCCTTTGCAAACCTCAAAATTTGGCTACAAAAAACACTTTTTCCTCACATTACGGTGACAGAGAGTTCTGGAATCTGAGAGGAGCCACAAATTTCCTTCCACCCAGCGTTTCCCCTAGTGTCCCGATAAAAATGGTACCTCACTTGTGTGGGTAGGGCTAGTGCCCGCGACAGGAAATGCCCCAAAACACAAAGTGGACACATCACATTTTCTCAAAGAAAACGGAGGTGTTATTTGCAAAGTGCCTACCTGTGTATTTTGGCCTCTTGCTCAGCCGGCACCTACGAAAACCTACCAAACCAGTGCATTTTTGAAAACTAGAGACCTAGGGGAATCCAAGATGAGGTGACTTGTGGGGCTCTCACCAGGTTCTGTTACAGAGAATCCTTTGCAAATCTGAAAATGTTGCCTAAAAAACACTTTTTCCTCACATTTCGGTGACAGAAAGTTCTGGAATCTGAGAGGAGCCACGAATTTCCTTCAAATCCAGCATTCCCTCAAGACTCCTGATAAAAATTATACCTCACTTGTGTGGGTAGGCCTTGTTCCCGCAACAGAAAAAGCCCCAAAACACAATGTGGACACATCACATTTTTCCACAGAAAACAAAGGTGTTTTTTGCAAAGTGCCTACCTGTGGATTTTGGCCTCTAGCTCAGCCGGCACCAAGGGAAACCTACCAAACCTGTGCATTTTTTTAAACTAGAGACCTAGGGAAATCCAAGATGGGGTGACTTGTGGGGCTCTCAACAGGTTATGTTACCCAGAATCCTTTGCAAACCTCAATATTTGGCTACAAAAACACTTTTTCCTCACATTTCGGTGACAGAGAGTTCTGAATCTGAGAGGAGCCACAAATTTCCTTCCACCCAGCGTTCCCACAAGTGTCCCGATAAAAATGGTACCTCACTTGTGTGGGTAGGCCTAGTGCCCACGACAGGAAATGCCCCAAAACACAAAGTGGACACATCACATTTTCTCAAAGAAAACAGAGGTGTTTTTTGCAAAGTGCCTATCTGTAGATTTTGGCCTCCTGCTTAGCCGTCACCTTCGGAAACCTACCAAACCAGTTCATTTAAAAAACTAGAGACCTAGGGGAATTCAAGATGAGGTGACTTGTGGGGCCCTCACCAGGTTCTGTTACCCAGAATCCTTTGCAAACCTCAACATTTTGCTAAAAAAAACACTTTTTCCTCACATTTCGGTTACAGAAAGTTCTGGAATCTGAGAGGAGCCTCAAATTTCCTTCCACCCAGCGTTCCCATAAGTCTCCCGATAAAAATGATACCTCACTTGTGTGGGTAGTCCTTGTGCCCGCGACAGGAAAAGCCCCAAACACAACGTGGACACATCACATTTTTCCACAGAAAATATAGGTGTTTTTTGCAAAGGGCCTACCTGTGGTTTTTGGCCTCTAGCTCAGCCGGCACTTAGGGAAACCTACCAAACCTGTGCATTTTTTTAAACTAAAGACCTAGGGGAATCCAAGATGGGGTGACTTGTGGGGCGAGGTTATTTTACCCAGAATCCTTTGCAAACCTCAAAATTTGGCTACAAAAAACACTTTTTCCTCACATTACGGTGACAGAGAGTTCTGGAATCTGAGAGGAGCCACAAATTTCCTTCCACCCATCGTTCCCCCAAGTGTCCCGATAAAAATGGTACCTCACTTGTGTGGGTAGGCCTAGTGCCCGCGACAGGAAATGCCCCAAAACACAAAGTGGACACATCACATTTTCTCAAAGAAAACTGAGGTGTTATTTGCAAAGTGCCTACCTGTGTATTTTGGCCTCTTGCTCAGCCGGCACCTATGAAAACCTACCAAACCAGTGCATTTTTGAAAACTAGAGACCTAGGGGAATACAAGATGAGGTGACTTGTGGGGCTCTCACCAGGTTCTGTTACACAGAATCCTTTGCAAATCTCAAAATGTTGCCTAAAAAAGTTCTGGAATCTGAGAGGAGCCACGAATTTCCTTCAAATCCAGCATTCCCTCAAGACTCCCGATAAAAATTGTACCTCACTTGTGTGGGTAGGCCTTGTTCCCGCAACAGAAAAAGCCCCAAAACACAATGTGGACAAATCACATTTTTCCACAGAAAACAAAGGTGTTTTTTGCAAAGTGCCTACCTGTGGATTTTGGCCTCTAGCTCAGCCGGCACCAAGGGAAACCTACCAAACCTGTGCATTTTTTTAAACTAGAGACCTAGGGAAATCCAAGATGGGGTGACTTGTGGGGCTCTCAACAGGTTATGTTACCCAGAATCCTTTGCAAACCTCAAAATTTGGCTAAAACAAAATACTTTTTCCTCACATTTCGGTGACAGAGAGTTCTGGAATCTGAGAGGAGCCACAAATTTCCTTCCACCCAGCGTTCCCCCAAGTGTCCCGATAAAATTTGTACCTCACTTGTGTGGGTAGGCCTTGTGCCCACGACAGGAAATGCCCCAAAACACAAAGTGGACACATCACATTTTCTCAAAGAAAACAGAGGTGTTTTTTGCCAAGTGCCTATCTGTGGATTTTGGCCTCTTGCTTAGCCGTTACCTTCGGAAACCTACCAAACCAGTGCATTTTCGAAAATTAGAGACCTAGGGGAATTCAAGATGAGGTGACTTGTGGGGCCCTCTTAGGTTCTGTTACCCAGAATCCTTTGCAAACCTCAACATTTTGCTAAAAAAACACTTTTTCCTCACATTTCAGTTACAGAAAGTTCTGGAATCTGAGAGAAGCCACAAATTTCCTTCCACCCAGCGTTCCCATAAGTCTCCCGATAAAAATGATACCTCACTTGTGTGGGTAGACCTTGTGCCCGCGACAGTAAAAGCCCCAAACACAACGTGGACACATCACATTTTCCCACAGAAAATATAGGTGTTTTTTGCAAAGGGCCTACCTGTGGTTTTTGGCCTCTAGCTCAGCCGGCATTTAGGGAAACCTACCAAACCTGTGCATTTTTTTAAACTAAAGACCTAGGGGAATCCAAGATGGAGTGACTTGTGGGGCCAGGTTATTTTACCCAGAATCCTTTGCAAACCTCAAAATTTGGCTACAAAAAACACTTTTTCCTCACATTACGGTGACAGAGAGTTCTGGAATCTGAGAGGAGCCACAAATTTCCTTCCTCCCAGCGTTCCCCCTAGTGTCCCGATAAAAATGGTACCTCACTTGTGTGGGTAGGGCTAGTGCCCGCGACAGGAAATGCCCCAAAACACAAAGTGGACACATCACATTTTCTCAAAGAAAACGGAGGTGTTATTTGCAAAGTGCCTACCTGTGTATTTTGGCCTCTTGCTCAGCCGGCACCTACGAAAACCTACCAAACCAGTGCATTTTTGAAAACTAGAGACCTAGGGGAATCCAAGATGAGGTGACTTGTGGGGCTCTCACCAGGTTCTGTTACAGAGAATCCTTTGCAAATCTCAAAATGTTGCCTAAAAAACACTTTTTCCTCACATTTCGGTGACAGAAAGTTCTGGAATCTGAGAGGAGCCACGAATTTCCTTCAAATCCAGCGTTCCCTCAAGACTCCTGATAAAAATTATACCTCACTTGTGTGGGTAGGCCTTGTTCCCGCAACAGAAAAAGCCCCAAAACACAATGTGGACACATCACATTTTTCCACAGAAAACAAAGGTGTTTTTTGCAAAGTGCCTACCTGTGGATTTTGGCCTCTAGCTCAGCCGGCACCAAGGGAAACCTACCAAACCTGTGCATTTTTTTTAACTAGAGACCTAGGGAAATCCAAGATGGGGTGACTTGTGGGGCTCTCAACAGGTTATGTTACCCAGAATCCTTTGCAAACCTCAAAATTTGGCTAAAAAAATATTTTTTCCTCACATTTCGGTGACAGAGAGTTCTGGAATCTGAGAGGAGCCACAAATTTCCTTCCACCCAGCGTTCCCCCAAGTGTCCCGATAAAAATTGTACCTCACTTGTGTGGGTAGGCCTTGTGCCCACGACAGGAAATGCCCCAAAACACAAAGTGGACACATCACATTTTCTCAAAGAAAACAGAGGTGTTTTTTGCAAAGTGCCTAACTGTGGATTTTGGCCTCTTGCTTAGCCGTTACCTTCGGAAACCTACCAAACCAGTGCATTTTCGAAAATTAGAGACCTAGGGGAATTCAAGATGAGGTGACTTGTGGGGCCCTCACCAGGTTCTGTTACCCAGAATCCTTTGCAAACCTCAACATTTTGCTAAAAAAAACACTTTTTCCTCACATTTCAGTTACAGAAAGATCTGGAATCTGAGAGGAGCCACAAATTTCCTTCCACCCAGCGTTCCCATAAGTCTCCCGATAAAAATGATACCTCACTTGTGTGGGTAGTCCTTGTGCCCGCGAAAGGAAAAGCCCCAAACACAACGTGGACACATCACATTTTTCCACAGAAAATATAGGTGTTTTTTGCAAAGGGCCTACCTGTGGTTTTTGGCCTCTAGCTCAGCCGGCACTTAGGGAAACCTACCAAACCTGTGCATTTTTTTAAACTAAAGACCTAGGGGAATCCAAGATGGGGTGACTTGTGGGGCCAGGTTATTTTACCCAGAATCCTTTGCAAACCTCAAAATTTGGCTACAAAAAACACTTTTTCCTCACATTACGGTGACAGAGAGTTCTGGAATCTGAGAGGAACCACAAATTTCCTTCCACCCAGTGTTCCCCCAAGTGTCCCGATAAAAATGGTACCTCACTTTTGTGGGTAGGCCTAGTGCCCGCGACAGGAAATGCCCCAAAACACAAAGTGGACACATCACATTTTCTCAAAGAAAACGGAGGTGTTATTTGCAAAGTGCCTACCTGTGTATTTTGGCCTCTTGCTCAGCCGGCACCTACGAAAACCTACCAAACCAGTGCATTTTTGAAAACTAGAGACCTAGGGGAATCCAAGATGAGGTGACCTGTGGGGCTCTCACCAGGTTCTGTTACACAGAATCCTTTGCAAATCTCAAAATGTTGCCTAAAAAACACTTTTTCCTCACATTTCGGTGACAGAAAGTTCTGGAATCTGAGAGGAGCCACGAATTTCCTTCAAATGCAGCGTTCCCTCAAGACTCCCGATAAAAATTATATCTCACTTGTGTGGGTAGGCCTTGTTCCCGCAACAGAAAAAGCCCCAAAACACAATGTGGACACATCACATTTTTCCACAGAAAACAAAGGTGTTTTTTGCAAAGCGCCTACCTGTGGATTTTGGCTTCTAGCTCAGGCGGCACCAAGGGAAACCTACCAAACCTGCGCATTTTTTGAAACTAGAGACCTAGGGAAATCCAAGATGGGGTGACTTGTGGGGCTCTCAACAGGTTATGTTACCCAGAATCCTTTGCAAACCTCAAAATTTGGCTAAAAAAACACTTTTTCCTCACATTTCGGTGACAGAGAGTTCTGAATCTGAGAGGAGCCACAAATTTCCTTCCACCCAGCGTTCCCCCAAGTGTCCCGATAAAAATGGTACCTCACTTGTGTGGGTAGGCCTAGTGCCCACGACAAGAAATGCCCCAAAACACAAAGTGGACACATCACATTTTCTCAAAGAAAACAGAGGTGTTTTTTGCAAAGTGCTTATCTGTAGATTTTGGCCTCTTGCTTAGCCGTCACCTTCGGAAACCTACCAAACCAGTTCATTTAAAAAACTAGAGACCTAGGGGAATTCAAGATGAGGTGACTTGTGGGGCTCTCACCAGGTTCTGTTACCCAGAATCCTTTGCAAACCTCAACATTTTGCTGAAAAAAACACTTTTTCCTCACATTTCGGTTACAGAAAGTTCTGGAATCTGAGATGAGCCTCAAATTTCCTTCCACCCAGCGTTCCCATAAGTCTCCCGATAAAAATGATACCTCACTTGTGTGGGTAGTCCTTGTGCCCGCGACAGGAAAAGCCCCAAACACAACGTGGACACATCACATTTTTCCACAGAAAATATAGGTGTTTTTTGCAAAGGGCCTACCTGTGGTTTTTGGCCTCTAGCTCAGCCGGCACTTAGGAAAACCTACCAAACCTGTGCATTTTTTTAAACTAAAGACCTAGGGGAATCCAAGATGGGGTGACTTGTGGGGCCAGGTTATTTTACCCAGAATCCTTTGCAAACCTCAAAATTTGGCTACAAAAAACACTTTTTCCTCACATTACGGTGACAGAGAGTTCTGGAATCTGAGAGGAGCCACAAATTTCCTTCCACCCAGCGTTCCCCAAGTGTCCCGATAAAAATGGTACCTCACTTGTGTGGGTAGGCCTAGTGCCCGTGACAGGAAATGCCCCAAAACACAAAGTGGACACATCACATTTTCTCAAAGAAAACGGAGGTGTTATTTGCAAAGTGCCTACCTGTGTATTTTGGCCTCTTGCTCAGCCGGCACCTATGAAAACCTACCAAACCAGTGCATTTTTGAAAACTAGAGACCTAGGGGAATACAAGATGAGGTGACTTGTGGGGCTCTCACCAGGTTCTGTTACACAGAATCCTTTGCAAATCTCAAAATGTTGCCTAAAAACACTTTTTCCTCACATTTCGGTGACAGAAAGTTCTGGAATCTGAGAGGAGCCACAAATTTCCTTCAAATCCAGCGTTCCCTCAAGGCTCCTGATAAAAATTATACCTCACTTGTGTGGGTAGGCCTTGTTCCCGCAACAGAAAAAGCCCCAAAACACAATGTGGACACATCACATTTTTCCACAGAAAACAAAGGTGTTTTTTGCAAAGTGCCTACCTGTGGATTTTGGCCTCTAGCTCAGCCGGCACCAAGGGAAACCTACCAAACCTGTGCATTTTTTTAAACTAGAGACCTAGGGAAATCCAAGATGGGGTGACTTGTGGGGCTCTCAACAGGTTATGTTACCCAGAATCCTTTGCAAACCTCAAAATTTGGCTAAAAAAATATTTTTTCCTCACATTTCGGTGACAGAGAGTTCTGGAATCTGAGAGGAGCCACACATTTCCTTCCACCCAGCGTTCCCCCAAGTGTCCCGATAAAATTTGTACCTCACTTGTGTGGGTAGGCCTTGTGCCCACGACAGGAAATGCCCCAAAACACAAAGTGGACACATCACATTTTCTCAAAGAAAACAGAGGTGTTTTTTGCAAAGTGCCTAACTGTGGATTTTGGCCTCTTGCTTAGCCGTTACCTTCGGAAACCTACCAAACCAGTGCATTTTCGAAAATTAGAGACCTAGGGGAATTCAAGATGAGGTGACTTGTGGGGCCCTCACCAGGTTCTGTTACCCAGAATCCTTTGCAAACCTCAAAATTTTGCTAAAAAAACACTTTTTCCTCACATTTCAGTTACAGAAAGTTCTGGAATCTGAGAGAAGCCACAAATTTCCTTCCACCCAGCGTTCCCATAAGTCTCCCGATAAAAATGATACCTCACTTGTGTGGGTAGACCTTGTGCCCGCGACAGTAAAAGCCCCAAACACAACGTGGACACATCACATTTTCCCACAGAAAATATAGGTGTTTTTTGCAAAGGGCCTACCTGTGGTTTTTGGCCTCTAGCTCAGCCGGCATTTAGGGAAACCTACCAAACCTGTGCATTTTTTTAAACTAAAGACCTAGGGGAATCCAAGATGGAGTGACTTGTGGGGCCAGGTTATTTTACCCAGAATCCTTTGCAAACCTCAAAATTTGGCTACAAAAAACACTTTTTCCTCACATTACGGTGACAGAGAGTTCTGGAATCTGAGAGGAGCCACAAATTTCCTTCCACCCAGCGTTTCCCCTAGTGTCCCGATAAAAATGGTACCTCACTTGTGTGGGTAGGGCTAGTGCCCGCGACAGGAAATGCCCCAAAACACAAAGTGGACACATCACATTTTCTCAAAGAAAACGGAGGTGTTATTTGCAAAGTGCCTACCTGTGTATTTTGGCCTCTTGCTCAGCCGGCACCTACGAAAACCTACCAAACCAGTGCATTTTTGAAAACTAGAGACCTAGGGGAATCCAAGATGAGGTGACTTGTGGGGCTCTCACCAGGTTCTGTTACAGAGAATCCTTTGCAAATCTGAAAATGTTGCCTAAAAAACACTTTTTCCTCACATTTCGGTGACAGAAAGTTCTGGAATCTGAGAGGAGCCACGAATTTCCTTCAAATCCAGCATTCCCTCAAGACTCCTGATAAAAATTATACCTCACTTGTGTGGGTAGGCCTTGTTCCCGCAACAGAAAAAGCCCCAAAACACAATGTGGACACATCACATTTTTCCACAGAAAACAAAGGTGTTTTTTGCAAAGTGCCTACCTGTGGATTTTGGCCTCTAGCTCAGCCGGCACCAAGGGAAACCTACCAAACCTGTGCATTTTTTTAAACTAGAGACCTAGGGAAATCCAAGATGGGGTGACTTGTGGGGCTCTCAACAGGTTATGTTACCCAGAATCCTTTGCAAACCTCAATATTTGGCTACAAAAACACTTTTTCCTCACATTTCGGTGACAGAGAGTTCTGAATCTGAGAGGAGCCACAAATTTCCTTCCACCCAGCGTTCCCACAAGTGTCCCGATAAAAATGGTACCTCACTTGTGTGGGTAGGCCTAGTGCCCACGACAGGAAATGCCCCAAAACACAAAGTGGACACATCACATTTTCTCAAAGAAAACAGAGGTGTTTTTTGCAAAGTGCCTATCTGTAGATTTTGGCCTCCTGCTTAGCCGTCACCTTCGGAAACCTACCAAACCAGTTCATTTAAAAAACTAGAGACCTAGGGGAATTCAAGATGAGGTGACTTGTGGGGCCCTCACCAGGTTCTGTTACCCAGAATCCTTTGCAAACCTCAACATTTTGCTAAAAAAAACACTTTTTCCTCACATTTCGGTTACAGAAAGTTCTGGAATCTGAGAGGAGCCTCAAATTTCCTTCCACCCAGCGTTCCCATAAGTCTCCCGATAAAAATGATACCTCACTTGTGTGGGTAGTCCTTGTGCCCGCGACAGGAAAAGCCCCAAACACAACGTGGACACATCACATTTTTCCACAGAAAATATAGGTGTTTTTTGCAAAGGGCCTACCTGTGGTTTTTGGCCTCTAGCTCAGCCGGCACTTAGGGAAACCTACCAAACCTGTGCATTTTTTTAAACTAAAGACCTAGGGGAATCCAAGATGGGGTGACTTGTGGGGCGAGGTTATTTTACCCAGAATCCTTTGCAAACCTCAAAATTTGGCTACAAAAAACACTTTTTCCTCACATTACGGTGACAGAGAGTTCTGGAATCTGAGAGGAGCCACAAATTTCCTTCCACCCATCGTTCCCCCAAGTGTCCCGATAAAAATGGTACCTCACTTGTGTGGGTAGGCCTAGTGCCCGCGACAGGAAATGCCCCAAAACACAAAGTGGACACATCACATTTTCTCAAAGAAAACTGAGGTGTTATTTGCAAAGTGCCTACCTGTGTATTTTGGCCTCTTGCTCAGCCGGCACCTATGAAAACCTACCAAACCAGTGCATTTTTGAAAACTAGAGACCTAGGGGAATACAAGATGAGGTGACTTGTGGGGCTCTCACCAGGTTCTGTTACACAGAATCCTTTGCAAATCTCAAAATGTTGCCTAAAAAAGTTCTGGAATCTGAGAGGAGCCACGAATTTCCTTCAAATCCAGCATTCCCTCAAGACTCCCGATAAAAATTGTACCTCACTTGTGTGGGTAGGCCTTGTTCCCGCAACAGAAAAAGCCCCAAAACACAATGTGGACAAATCACATTTTTCCACAGAAAACAAAGGTGTTTTTTGCAAAGTGCCTACCTGTGGATTTTGGCCTCTAGCTCAGCCGGCACCAAGGGAAACCTACCAAACCTGTGCATTTTTTTAAACTAGAGACCTAGGGAAATCTAAGATGGGGTGACTTGTGGGGCTCTCAACAGGTTATGTTACCCAGAATCCTTTGCAAACCTCAAAATTTGGCTAAAAAAAATACTTTTTCCTCACATTTCGGTGACAGAGAGTTCTGGAATCTGAGAGGAGCCACAAATTTCCTTCTACCCAGCGTTCCCCCAAGTGTCCCGATAAAATTTGTACCTCACTTGTGTGGGTAGGCCTTGTGCCCACGACAGGAAATGCCCCAAAACACAAAGTGGACACATCACATTTTCTCAAAGAAAACAGAGGTGTTTTTTGCCAAGTGCCTATCTGTGGATTTTGGCCTCTTGCTTAGCCGTTACCTTCGGAAACCTACCAAACCAGTGCATTTTCGAAAATTAGAGACCTAGGGGAATTCAAGATGAGGTGACTTGTGGGGCCCTCTTAGGTTCTGTTACCCAGAATCCTTTGCAAACCTCAACATTTTGCTAAAAAAACACTTTTTCCTCACATTTCAGTTACAGAAAGTTCTGGAATCTGAGAGAAGCCACAAATTTCCTTCCACCCAGCGTTCCCATAAGTCTCCCGATAAAAATGATACCTCACTTGTGTGGGTAGACCTTGTGCCCGCGACAGTAAAAGCCCCAAACACAACGTGGACACATCACATTTTCCCACAGAAAATATAGGTGTTTTTTGCAAAGGGCCTACCTGTGGTTTTTGGCCTCTAGCTCAGCCGGCATTTAGGGAAACCTACCAAACCTGTGCATTTTTTTAAACTAAAGACCTAGGGGAATCCAAGATGGAGTGACTTGTGGGGCCAGGTTATTTTACCCAGAATCCTTTGCAAACCTCAAAATTTGGCTACAAAAAACACTTTTTCCTCACATTACGGTGACAGAGAGTTCTGGAATCTGAGAGGAGCCACAAATTTCCTTCCTCCCAGCGTTCCCCCTAGTGTCCCGATAAAAATGGTACCTCACTTGTGTGGGTAGGGCTAGTGCCCGCGACAGGAAATGCCCCAAAACACAAAGTGGACACATCACATTTTCTCAAAGAAAACGGAGGTGTTATTTGCAAAGTGCCTACCTGTGTATTTTGGCCTCTTGCTCAGCCGGCACCTACGAAAACCTACCAAACCAGTGCATTTTTGAAAACTAGAGACCTAGGGGAATCCAAGATGAGGTGACTTGTGGGGCTCTCACCAGGTTCTGTTACAGAGAATCCTTTGCAAATCTGAAAATGTTGCCTAAAAAACACTTTTTCCTCACATTTCGGTGACAGAAAGTTCTGGAATCTGAGAGGAGCCACGAATTTCCTTCAAATCCAGCGTTCCCTCAAGACTCCTGATAAAAATTATACCTCACTTGTGTGGGTAGGCCTTGTTCCCGCAACAGAAAAAGCCCCAAAACACAATGTGGACACATCACATTTTTCCACAGAAAACAAAGGTGTTTTTTGCAAAGTGCCTACCTGTGGATTTTGGCCTCTAGCTCAGCCGGCACCAAGGGAAACCTACCAAACCTGTGCATTTTTTTTAACTAGAGACCTAGGGAAATCCAAGATGGGGTGACTTGTGGGGCTCTCAACAGGTTATGTTACCCAGAATCCTTTGCAAACCTCAAAATTTGGCTAAAAAAATATTTTTTCCTCACATTTCGGTGACAGAGAGTTCTGGAATCTGAGAGGAGCCACAAATTTCCTTCCACCCAGCGTTCCCCCAAGTGTCCCGATAAAAATTGTACCTCACTTGTGTGGGTAGGCCTTGTGCCCACGACAGGAAATGCCCCAAAACACAAAGTGGACACATCACATTTTCTCAAAGAAAACAGAGGTGTTTTTTGCAAAGTGCCTAACTGTGGATTTTGGCCTCTTGCTTAGCCGTTACCTTCGGAAACCTACCAAACCAGTGCATTTTCGAAAATTAGAGACCTAGGGGAATTCAAGATGAGGTGACTTGTGGGGCCCTCACCAGGTTCTGTTACCCAGAATCCTTTGCAAACCTCAACATTTTGCTAAAAAAAACACTTTTTCCTCACATTTCAGTTACAGAAAGATCTGGAATCTGAGAGGAGCCACAAATTTCCTTCCACCCAGCGTTCCCATAAGTCTCCCGATAAAAATGATACCTCACTTGTGTGGGTAGTCCTTGTGCCCGCGAAAGGAAAAGCCCCAAACACAACGTGGACACATCACATTTTTCCACAGAAAATATAGGTGTTTTTTGCAAAGGGCCTACCTGTGGTTTTTGGCCTCTAGCTCAGCCGGCACTTAGGGAAACCTACCAAACCTGTGCATTTTTTTAAACTAAAGACCTAGGGGAATCCAAGATGGGGTGACTTGTGGGGCCAGGTTATTTTACCCAGAATCCTTTGCAAACCTCAAAATTTGGCTACAAAAAACACTTTTTCCTCACATTACGGTGACAGAGAGTTCTGGAATCTGAGAGGAACCACAAATTTCCTTCCACCCAGTGTTCCCCCAAGTGTCCCGATAAAAATGGTACCTCACTTTTGTGGGTAGGCCTAGTGCCCGCGACAGGAAATGCCCCAAAACACAAAGTGGACACATCACATTTTCTCAAAGAAAACGGAGGTGTTATTTGCAAAGTGCCTACCTGTGTATTTTGGCCTCTTGCTCAGCCGGCACCTACGAAAACCTACCAAACCAGTGCATTTTTGAAAACTAGAGACCTAGGGGAATCCAAGATGAGGTGACCTGTGGGGCTCTCACCAGGTTCTGTTACACAGAATCCTTTGCAAATCTCAAAATGTTGCCTAAAAAACACTTTTTCCTCACATTTCGGTGACAGAAAGTTCTGGAATCTGAGAGGAGCCACGAATTTCCTTCAAATGCAGCGTTCCCTCAAGACTCCCGATAAAAATTATATCTCACTTGTGTGGGTAGGCCTTGTTCCCGCAACAGAAAAAGCCCCAAAACACAATGTGGACACATCACATTTTTCCACAGAAAACAAAGGTGTTTTTTGCAAAGCGCCTACCTGTGGATTTTGGCTTCTAGCTCAGGCGGCACCAAGGGAAACCTACCAAACCTGCGCATTTTTTGAAACTAGAGACCTAGGGAAATCCAAGATGGGGTGACTTGTGGGGCTCTCAACAGGTTATGTTACCCAGAATCCTTTGCAAACCTCAAAATTTGGCTAAAAAAACACTTTTTCCTCACATTTCGGTGACAGAGAGTTCTGAATCTGAGAGGAGCCACAAATTTCCTTCCACCCAGCGTTCCCCCAAGTGTCCCGATAAAAATGGTACCTCACTTGTGTGGGTAGGCCTAGTGCCCACGACAAGAAATGCCCCAAAACACAAAGTGGACACATCACATTTTCTCAAAGAAAACAGAGGTGTTTTTTGCAAAGTGCTTATCTGTAGATTTTGGCCTCTTGCTTAGCCGTCACCTTCGGAAACCTACCAAACCAGTTCATTTAAAAAACTAGAGACCTAGGGGAATTCAAGATGAGGTGACTTGTGGGGCTCTCACCAGGTTCTGTTACCCAGAATCCTTTGCAAACCTCAACATTTTGCTGAAAAAAACACTTTTTCCTCACATTTCGGTTACAGAAAGTTCTGGAATCTGAGATGAGCCTCAAATTTCCTTCCACCCAGCGTTCCCATAAGTCTCCCGATAAAAATGATACCTCACTTGTGTGGGTAGTCCTTGTGCCCGCGACAGGAAAAGCCCCAAACACAACGTGGACACATCACATTTTTCCACAGAAAATATAGGTGTTTTTTGCAAAGGGCCTACCTGTGGTTTTTGGCCTCTAGCTCAGCCGGCACTTAGGAAAACCTACCAAACCTGTGCATTTTTTTAAACTAAAGACCTAGGGGAATCCAAGATGGGGTGACTTGTGGGGCCAGGTTATTTTACCCAGAATCCTTTGCAAACCTCAAAATTTGGCTACAAAAAACACTTTTTCCTCACATTACGGTGACAGAGAGTTCTGGAATCTGAGAGGAGCCACAAATTTCCTTCCACCCAGCGTTCCCCAAGTGTCCCGATAAAAATGGTACCTCACTTGTGTGGGTAGGCCTAGTGCCCGTGACAGGAAATGCCCCAAAACACAAAGTGGACACATCACATTTTCTCAAAGAAAACGGAGGTGTTATTTGCAAAGTGCCTACCTGTGTATTTTGGCCTCTTGCTCAGCCGGCACCTATGAAAACCTACCAAACCAGTGCATTTTTGAAAACTAGAGACCTAGGGGAATACAAGATGAGGTGACTTGTGGGGCTCTCACCAGGTTCTGTTACACAGAATCCTTTGCAAATCTCAAAATGTTGCCTAAAAACACTTTTTCCTCACATTTCGGTGACAGAAAGTTCTGGAATCTGAGAGGAGCCACAAATTTCCTTCAAATCCAGCGTTCCCTCAAGGCTCCTGATAAAAATTATACCTCACTTGTGTGGGTAGGCCTTGTTCCCGCAACAGAAAAAGCCCCAAAACACAATGTGGACACATCACATTTTTCCACAGAAAACAAAGGTGTTTTTTGCAAAGTGCCTACCTGTGGATTTTGGCCTCTAGCTCAGCCGGCACCAAGGGAAACCTACCAAACCTGTGCATTTTTTTAAACTAGAGACCTAGGGAAATCCAAGATGGGGTGACTTGTGGGGCTCTCAACAGGTTATGTTACCCAGAATCCTTTGCAAACCTCAAAATTTGGCTAAAAAAATATTTTTTCCTCACATTTCGGTGACAGAGAGTTCTGGAATCTGAGAGGAGCCACAAATTTCCTTCCACCCAGCGTTCCCCCAAGTGTCCCGATAAAAATTGTACCTCACTTGTGTGGGTAGGCCTTGTGCCCACGACAGGAAATGCCCCAAAACACAAAGTGGACACATCACATTTTCTCAAAGAAAACAGAGGTGTTTTTTGCAAAGTGCCTAACTGTGGATTTTGGCCTCTTGCTTAGCCGTTACCTTCGGAAACCTACCAAACCAGTGCATTTTCGAAAATTAGAGACCTAGGGGAATTCAAGATGAGGTGACTTGTGGGGCCCTCACCAGGTTCTGTTACCCAGAATCCTTTGCAAACCTCAAAATTTTGCTAAAAAAACACTTTTTCCTCACATTTCAGTTACAGAAAGTTCTGGAATCTGAGAGGAGCCACAAATTTCCTTCCACCCAGCGTTCCCATAAGTCTCCCGATAAAAATGATACCTCACTTGTGTGGGTAGTCCTTGTGCCCGCGACAGGAAAAGCCCCAAACACAACGTGGACACATCACATTTTTCCACAGAAAATATAGGTGTTTTTTGCAAAGGGCCTACCTGTGGTTTTTGGCCTCTAGCTCAGCCGGCACTTAGGGAAACCTACCAAACCTGTGCATTTTTTTAAACTAAAGACCTAGGGGAATCCAAGATGGGGTGACTTGTGGGGCCAGGTTATTTTACCCAGAATCCTTTGCAAACCTCAAAATTTGGCTGATAAAAAAACACTTTTTCCTCACATTACGGTGACAGAGAGTTCTGGAATCTGAGAGGAACCACAAATTTCCTTCCACCCAGTGTTCCCCCAAGTGTCCCGATAAAAATGGTACCTCACTTGTGTGGGTAGGCCTAGTGCCCGCGACAGGAAATGCCCCAAAACACAAAGTGGACACATCACATTTTCTCAAAGAAAACGGAGGTGTTATTTGCAAAGTGCCTACCTGTGTATTTTGGCCTCTTGCTCAGCCGGCACCTAGGGAAACCTACCAAACCTGTGCATTTTTTTAAACTAAAGACCTAGGGGAATCCAAGATGGGGTGACTTGTGGGGCTCTCACCAGGTTCTTTTACCCAGAATCCTTTGCAAACCTCAAAATTTGGCTGCAAAAAACACTTTTTCCTCACATTACGGTGACAGAGAGTTCTGGAATCTGAGAGGAGCCACAAATTTCCTTCCACCCAGTGTTCCCCCAAGTGTCCCGATAAAAATGGTACCTCACTTGTATGGGTAGGCCTAGTGCCCGCGACAGGAAAAGCCCCAAAACACAAAATGGACACATCACATTTTTCCACAGAAAACAAAGGTGTTTTTTGCAAAGTGCCTATCTGTGGATTTTGGCCTCTTGCTTAGCCGTTACCTTCGGAAACCTACCAAACCAGTGCATTTTCGAAAATTAGAGACCTAGGGGAATTCAAGATGAGGTTACTTTTGGGGCTCTCACCAGGTTCTGTTACCGAGAATCCTTTGCAAACCTCAAAATTTGGCTAAAAAAACAATTTGTCCTCATATTTCGGTGACAGAGAATTCTGGAATCGGAGAGGACCCACAAATTTCCTTCCACCCAGCGTTCCCCCAAGTGTCCCGTTAAAAATGGTACCTCACTTGTGTGGGTAGGCCTAGTGCCCACGACAGGAAATGCCCCAAAACACAAAGTGGACACATCACATTTTCTCAAAGAAAACAGAGGTGTTATTTGCAAAGTGCCTACCCGTGGATTTTGGCCTCTTGCTGAGCCGTCACCTTCGGAAACGTACCAAACTAGTTAATTTCGAAAACTAGAGACCTAGGGGAATTCAAGATGAGGTGACATGTGGGGCCCACACTAGGTTCTGTTACCCAGAATCCTTTGCAAACCTCAACATTTGGCTAAAAAAAACACTTTTTCCTCACGTTTTGGTTACAGATAGTTCTGGCATCTGAGAGGAGCCACAAATTTCCTTCCACCCAGTGTTCCCCCAAGTGTCCCGTTAAAAATGGTACCTCACTTGTGTGGGTAGGCCTAGTGCCCACGACAGGAAATGCCCCAAATCACAAAGTGGACACATCACATTTTCTCAAAGAAAACAGAGGTGTTATTTGCAAAGTGCCTACCTGTGGATTTTGGCCTCTAGCTCAGCCGGCACCTAGGGAAACCTACCAAACCTGTGCATTTTTTAAAACTAAAGACCTAGGGGAATCCAAGATGGGGTGACTTGTGGGGCTCTCACCAGGTTCTTTTACCCAGAATCCTTTGCAAACCTCAAAATTTGGCTGCAAAAAACACTTTTTCCTCACATTACGGTGACAGACAGTTCTGGAATCTGAGAGGAGCCACAAATTTCCTTCCACCCAGTGTTCCCCTAAGTGTCCCGATAAAAATGGTACCTCACTTGTGTGGGTAGGCCTAGTGCCCGCCACAGGAAATGCCCCAAAACACAAAATGGACACATCACATTTTCTCAAAGAAAACGGAGGTGTTATTTGCAAAGTGCCTACCTGTGGATTTTGGCTTCTTGCTCAGCCGTTACCTTCGGAAACCTACCAAACCAGTGCATTTTCGAAAATTAGAGATCTAGGGGAATTCAAGATGAGGAGACTTGTGGGGCTCTCACCAGGTTCTGTTACCGAGAATCCTTTGCAAACCTCAAAATTTGGCTAAAAAAACAATTTGTCCTCACATTTCGGTGATAGAAAGTTCTGGAATCTGAGAGGAGCCACAAATTTCCTTCCACCCAGCGTTCCCTCAAGTCTCCCGATAAAAATGATACCTCACTTGTGTGGGTAGGCCTTGTGCCCGCGACAGGAAAAGCCCCAAACACAACGTGGACACATCACATTTTTCCACAGAAAATATAGGTGTTTTTTGCAAAGGGCCTACATGTGGTTTTTGGCCTCTAGCTCAGCCGGCACCTAGGGAAACCTACCAAACCTGTCCATTTTTTAAAACTAGGGACCTAGGGTAATCCAAGATGGGGTTACTTGTGGGGCTCTCACCAGATTCTGTTACCCAGAATCCTTTGCAAACCTATAAATGTGGCAAAAAAACACTTTTTCCTCACATTTCGGTGACAGAGAGTTCTGGAATCTGAGAAGAGCCACAAATTTCCTTCCACGCAGCGTTTCCCAAAGTGTCCCGATAAAAATGGTACCTCACTTGTGTGGGTAGGCCTAGTGCCAGCGACAGGAAATGCCCCAAAACACAAAGTGGACACATCACATTTTCTCAAAGAAAACAGAGGTGTTATTTGCAAAGTGCCTACCTGTGTATTTTGGCCTCTTGCTCAGCCGGCACCTACGAAAACCTACCAAACCAGTGCATTTTTTAAAACTAGAGACCTAGGGGAATCCAAGATGAGGTGACTTGTGGGGCTCTCACCAGGTTCTGTTACACAGAATCCTTTGCAAATCTCAAAATGTTGCCTAAAAATCACTTTTTCCTCACATTTCGGTGACAGAAAGTTCTGGAATCTGAGAGGAGCCACGAATTTCCTTCAAATCCAGCGTTCCCTCAAGACTCCCGATAAAAATTATACCTCACTTGTGTGGGTAGGCCTTGTTCCCGCAACAAAAAAAGCCCCAAAACACAATGTGGACACATCACATTTTTCCACAGAAAACAAAGGTGTTTTTTGCAAAGTGCCTACCTGTGGATTTTGGCCTCTAGCTCAGGCGGCACCAAGGGAAACCTAACAAACCTGCGCATTTTTTAAAACTAGAGACCTAGGGAAATCCAAGATGGGGTGACTTGTGGGGCTCTCAACAGGTTATGTTACCCAGAATCCTTTGCAAACCTCAAAATTTGGCTAAAAAAACACTTTTTCCTCACATTTCGGTGACAGAGAGTTCTGGAATCTGAGAGGAGCCACAAATTTCCTTCCACCCAGCGTTCCCCCAAGGGTCCCGATAAAAATGGTACCTCACTTGTGTGGGTAGGCCTAGTGCCCACAACAGGAAATGCCCCAAAACACAAAGTGGACACATCACATTTTCTCAAAGAAAACAGAGGTGTTTTTTGCAAAGTGCCTATCTGTAGATTTTGGCCTCTTGCTTAGCCGTCACCTTCGGAAACCTACCAAACCAGTTCATTTAGAAAACTAGAGACCTAGGGGAATTCAAGATGAGGTGACTTGTGGGGCCCTCACCAGGTTCTGTTACCCAGAATCCTTTGCAAACCTCAACATTTTGCTAAAAAAAACACAATTTCCTCACATTTCGGTTACAGAAAGTTCTGGAATCTGAGATGAGCCTCGAATTTCCTTTCACCCAGCGTTCCCATAAGTCTCCCGATAAAAATGATACCTCACTTGTGTGGGTAGTCCTTGTGCCCGCGACAGGAAAAGCCCCAAACACAACGTGGACACATCACATTTTTCCACAGAAAATATAGGTGTTTTTTGCAAAGGGCCTACCTGTGGTTTTTGGCCTCTAGCTCAGCCGGCACTTAGGGAAACCTACCAAACCTGTGCATTTTTTTAAACTAAAGACCTAGGGGAATCCAAGATGGGGTGACTTGTGGGGCCAGGTTATTTTACCCAGAATCCTTTGCAAACCTCAAAATTTGGCTTCAAAAAACACTTTTTCCTCACATTACGGTGAGAGAGAGTTCTGGAATCTGAGAGGAGCCACAAATTTCCTTCCACCCAGCGTTCCCCCAAGTGTCCCGATAAAAATGGTACCTCACTTGTGTGGGTAGGCCTAGTGCCCGCGACAGGAAATGCCACAAAACACAAAGTGGACACATCACATTTTCTCAAAGAAAACGGAGGTGTTATTTGCAAAGTGCCTACCTGTGTATTTTGGCCTCTTGCTCAGCCGGCACCTATGAAAACCTACCAAACCAGTGCATTTTTGAAAACTAGAGACCTAGGGGAATACAAGATGAGGTGACTTGTGGGGCTCTCACCAGGTTCTGTTACACAGAATCCTTTGCAAATCTCAAAATGTTGCCTAAAAAACACTTTTTCCTCACATTTCGGTGACAGAAAGTTCTGGAATCTGAGAGGAGCCACGAATTTCCTTCAAATCCAGCGTTCCCTCAAGACTCCCGATAAAAATTATACCTCACTTGTGTGGGTAGGCCTTGTTCCCGCAACATAAAAAGCCCCAAAACACAATGTGGACACATCACATTTTTCCACAGAAAACAAAGGTGTTTTTTGCAAAGTGCCTACCTGTGGATTTTGGCCTCTAGCTCTGCCGGCAGCAAGGGAAACCTACCAAACCTGTGCATTTTTTTAAACTGGAGACCTAGGGAAATCCAAGATGGGGTGACTTGTGGGGCTCTCAACAGGTTATGTTACCCAGAATCCTTTGCAAACCTCAAAATTTGGCTAAAAAAATACTTTTTCCTCACATTTCGGTGACAGAGAGTTCTGGAATCTGAGAGGAGCCACAAATTTCCTTCCACCCAGCGTTCCCCCAAGTGTCCCGATAAAAATTGTACCTCACTTGTGTGGGTAGGCCTTGTGCCCACGACAGGAAATGCCCCAAAACACAAAGTGGACACATCACATTTTCTCAAAGAAAACAGAGGTGTTTTTTGCAAAGTGCCTATCTGTGGATTTTGGCCTCTTGCTTAGCCGTTACCTTCGGAAACCTACCAAACCAGTGCATTTTCGAAAATTAGAGACCTAGGGGAATTCAAGATGAGGTGACTTGTGGGGCCCTCACAGGTTCTGTTACCCAGAATCCTTTGCAAACCTCAACATTTTGCTAAAAAAAACACTTTTTCCTCACATTTCAGTTACAGAAAGTTCTGGAATCTGAGAGGAGCCACAAATTTCCTTCCACCCAGTGTTCCCATAAGTCTCCCGATAAAAATGATACCTCACTTGTGTGGGTAGTCCTTGTGCCCGCGAGAGGAAAAGCCCCAAAAGACAATGTGGACACATCACATTTTTCCACAGAAAACAGAGGTGTTTTTTGCAAAGTGCCTACCTGTGGATTTTGGCCTCTAGCTCATCCGGCCCCAAGGGAAACCTACCAAACCTGTGCATTTTTTAAAACTAGAGACCTAGGGAAATCCAAGATGGGGTTACTTGTGGGGCTCTCACCAGATTCTGTTACCCAGAATCCTTTGCAAACCTATAAATGTGGCAAAAAAACACTTTTTCCTCACATTTCGGTGACAGAGAGTTCTGGAATCTGAGAGGAGCCACAAATTTCCTTCCACCCAGCGTTTCCTCAAGTCTCCCGATAAAAATGATACCTCACTTGTGTGGGTAGGCCTTGTGCCCGCGACAGGAAAAGCCCCAAAAGACAATGTGGACACATCACATTTTTCCACAGAAAACAGAGGTGTTTTTTGCAAAGTGCCTACCTGTGGATTTTGGCCTCTAGCTCATCCGGCCCCAAGGGAAACCTACCAAACCTGTGCATTTTTTAAAACTAGAGACCTAGGGAAATCCAAGATGGGGTGACTTGTGGGGCTCTCACCAGGTTCTGTTACCCAGAATCCTTTGCAAACCTCAAATTTGGCAAAAAAAATACTTTTCCTCACATTTCGGTGACAGAGATTTCTGGAATCTGAGAGGAGCCACACATTTCCTTGCACCCAGCGTTCCCCCAAGTGTCATGATCAAAATGGTACCTCACTTGTCTGGGTAGGCCTAGTGCCCATGACAGGAAATACCCCAAAACACAAAGTGGACACATCACATTTTCTCAAAGAAAACAGAGGTATTTTTTGCAAAGTGCCTATCTGTGGTTTTTGGCCTCTAGCTCAGCCGGCACCTAGGGAAACCTACCAGACATGTGCATTTTTTAAAACTAAAGACCTAGGGTAATTCAAGATGAGGTGACTTTTGGGGCTCTCACCAGGTTCTGTTACCGAGAATCCTTTAGAAACCTCAAAATTTGGCTAAAAAAACAATTTTTCCTCATATTTCGATAACAGAGAGTTCTGGAATCTGAGAGGACCCACAAATTTCCTTCCAGCCAGCGTTCCCCCAAGTGTCCCGATAAAAATGGTACCTCCCTTGTGTGGGTAGGCCTAGTGCCCACGACAGGAAATGCCCCAAATCACAAAGTGGACAAATCACATTTTCTCAAAGAAAACAGAGGTGTTTTTTGCAAAGTGCCTATCTGTGGATTTTGGCCTCTTGCTTAGCCGTTACCTTCGGAAATCTACGAAACCTGTGCATTTATGAAAACTAGAGACCTAGGGGAATCCAAGATGGGGTGACTTGTGGGGCTCTCACCAGGTTCTGTTACCGAGAATCCTTTGCAAACCTCAAAATTTGGCTAAAAAAACAATTTGTCCTCATATTTCGGTGACAGAGAGTTCTGGAATCTGAGAGGACCCACAAATTTCCTTCCAACCAGCGTTCCCCCAAGTGTCCCGTTAAAAATGGTACCTCACTTGTGTGGGTAGGCCTTGTGCCCGCGACAGGAAAAGCCCCAAACACAACGTGGACACATCACATTTTTCCACAGAAAATATAGGTGTTTTATGCAAAGGGCCTACCTGTGGTTTTTGGCCTCTAGCTCAGCCGGCACCTAGGGAAACCTACCAAACCTGTGCATTTTTTTAAATTAAAGACCTAGGGGATTCCAAGATGGGGTGACTTGTGGGGCTCTCACCAGGTTCTTTGACCCAGAATCCTTTGCAATCCTCAAAATTTGGCTACAAAAAAACACTTTTTCCTCACATTACGGTGACAGAGAGTTCTGGAATCTGAGAGGAGCCACAAATTTCCTTCCAGCCAGCGTTCCCCCAAGTGTCCCGATAAAAATGGTACCTCACTTGTGTGGGTAAGCCTAGTGCCCACAACAGGAAATGCCCCAAAACACAAAGTGGACACATCACATTTTCTCAAAGAAAACAGAGGTGTTTTTTGCAAAGTGCCTATCTGTGGATTTTGGCCTCTTGCTTAGCCGTTACCTTCGGAAACCTACCAAACCAGTGCATTTTCGAAAATTAGAGACCTAGGGGAATTCAAGATGAGGTGACTTGTGGGGCTCTCACCAGGTTCTGTTACCGGGAATCCTTTGCAAACCTCAAAATTTGGCTAAAAACACAATTTGTCCTCATATTTCGGTGACAGAGAGTTCTGGAATCTGAGAGAACCCACAAATTTCCTTCCAACCAGCGTTTCCCCAAGTGTCCCGTTAAAAATGGTACATCACTTGTGTGGGTAGGCCTAGTGCCCGCGACAGGAAATGCCCCAAAACACAAAGTGGACACATCACATTTTCTCAAAGAAAACAGAGGTGTTATTTGCAAAGTGCCTACCTGTGGATTTTGGCCTCTTGCTCAGCCGGCACCTAGGGAAACCTACCAAACCTGTGCATTTATGAAAACTAGAGACCTAGGGGAATCCAAGATGGGGTGACTTGTGGGGCTCTCACCAGGTTCTGTTACCCAGTATCCTTTGCAAACCTCAAAATTTGGCTAAAAAAACACTTTTTCCTCACATTTCGGTGACAGAGAGTTCTGGAATCTGGGAGGAGCCACAAATTTCCTTCACCCCAGCGTTCCCCCAAGTGTCCCGATAAAAATGGTACCTCACTTGTGTGGGTAGGCCTAGTGCCCACGACAGGAAATGCCCCAAAACACAAAGTGGACACATCACATTTTCTCAAAGAAAACAGAGGTGTTTTTTGCAAAGTGCCTATCTGTGGATTTTGGCCTCTTGCTTAGCCATCACCTTCGGACACCTACCAAACCAGTTCATTTCGAAAACTAGAGACCTAGGGGAATTCAAGATGAGGTGACTTGTGGGGCCCTCACCAGGTCCTGTTACCCAGAATCCTTTGCAAACCTCAACATTTGGCTAAAAAAAACACTTTTTCCTCACATTTCGGTGACAGAAAGTTCTGGAATCTGAGAGGACCCACAAATTTCCTTCCACCCAGCGTTCCCTCAAGTCTTCCGATAAAAATGATACCTCACTTGTGTGGGTAGGCCTTGTGCCCGCGACAGGAAAAGCCCCAAACACAACGTGGACACATCACATTTTTCCACAGAAAATATAGGTGTTTTTTGCAAAGGGCCTACCTGTGGTTTTTGGCCTCTAGCTCAGCCGGCACCTAGGAAAACCTACCAAACCTGTGCATTTTTTTAAACTAGAGACCTAGGGGAATCCAAGATGGGGTGACTTGTGGGGCTCTCACCAGGTTCTTTTACCCAGAATCCTTTGTAAACCTCAAAATTTGGGTACAAAAAACACTTTTTCCTCACATTACGGTGACAGAGAGTTCTGGAATCTGAGAGGAGCCACAAATTTCCTTCCACCCAGCGTTCCCCCAAGTGTCCCGATAAAAATGGTACCTCACTTGTGTGGGTAGGCCTAGTGCCCGCGACAGGAAATGCCCCAAAACACAAAGTGGACACATCACATTTTCTCAAAGAAAACAGAGGTGTTATTTGCAAAGTGCCTACCTGTGGATTTTGGCCTCTTGCTCAGCCGGCACCTAGGAAAACCTACCAAACCTGTGCATTTTTTTAAACTAGAGACCTAGGGGAATCCAAGATGGGGTGACTTGTGGGGCTCTCACCAGGTTCTGTTACCCAGAATCCTTTGCAAACCTCAAAATTTGGCCTAAAAAAACACTTTTTCCTGACATTTCGGTGACAGAAAGTTCTGGAATCTGAGAGGAGCCACAAATTTCCTTCCAATCCAGCGTTCCCTCAAGACTCCCGATAAAAATGATTCCTCACTTGTGTGGGTAGGCCTTGTTCCCGCAACAGAAAAAGCCCCAAAACACAACGTGGACACATCACATTTTTCCACAGAAAACAAAGGTGTTTTTTGCAAAGTGCCTACCTGTGGATTTTGGCCTCTAGCTCATCCGGCACCAAGGGAAACCTACCAAACCTGTGCATTTTTTAAAACTAGAGACCTAGGGAAATCCAAGATGGGGTGACTTGTGGGGCTCTCACCAGGTTCTGTTACCCAGAATCCTTTGCAAACCTCAAATTTGGCAAAAAAAATACTTTTCCTCACATTTCGGTGACAGAGATTTCTGGAATCTGAGAGGAGCCACACATTTCCTTGCACCCAGCGTTCCCCCAAGTGTCATGATCAAAATGGTACCTCACTTGTGTGGGTAGGCCTAGTGCCCATGACAGGAAATACCCAAAAACACAAAGTGGACACATCACATTTTCTCAAAGAAAACAGAGGTATTTTTTGCAAAGTGCCTATCTGTGGATTTTGGCCTCTAGCTCAGCCGGCACCTAGGGAAACCTACCAAACCTGTACATTTTTTAAAACTAGAGACCTAGGGGAATCCAAGATGGGCTGACTTGTGGGGCTCTCACCAGGTTCTGTTACCCAGAATTCTTTGGAAACCTCAAAATGTGGCTAAAAAACACTTTTTCCTCACATTTCGGTGACAGAGAGTTCTGGAATCTGAGAGGAGCCACAAATTTCCTTCCACCCAGCGTTTCCTCAAGTCTCCCGATAAAAATGATACCTCACTTGTGTGGGTAGGCCTTGTGCCCGCGACAGGAAAAGCCCCAAAAGACAATGTGGACACATCACATTTTTCCACAGAAAACAGAGGTGTTTTTTGCAAAGTGCCTACTTGTGAATTTTGGCCTCTAGCTCAGCCGGCACCTAGGGAAACCCACCAAACCTGTGCATTTTTGAAAACTAAAGACCGAGGGTAATCCAAGATGGGGTGACTTTTGGGACTCTCACCAGGTTCTGTTACCCAGAATCCTTTGCAAACCTCAAAATTTGGCTAAAAAAACACTTTTTACTCACATTTTGGTGACAGAAAGTTCTGGAATCTGAGAGGAGCCGCAAATGTCCTTCTACCCAGCGTTCCCTCACGTCTCCCGATATAAATGATACCTCACTTGTGTGGGTAGGCCTTGTGCCCGCGACAGGAAAAGCCCCAAAACACAACGTGGACACATCACATTTTTCCACAGAAAATAGAGGTGTTTTTTGCAAAGTGCCTACCTGTGGATTTTGGCCTCTAGCTCAGCCGGCACCTATGGAAACCTATCAAACCTGTGCATTTTTGAAAACTAAAGACTTAGGGTAATCCAAGATGGGGTGACTTTTGGGGGCTCTCACCAGGTTCTGTTACCCAGAACCCTTTGCAAACCTCAAAATTTGGTTAAAAAAACACTTTTTCCTCACATTTCGGTGACAGTTCTGGAATCTGAGAGAAGCCACAAATTCTCCAGATAAAAATGATACCTCACTTGTGTCGGTAGGCCTAGTGCCTGTGACACAAATGGATCACACAAGGTTCAATGTTAGTCCTTGCATGAGGGCTACTGTTAACACTGGAGTGATCCATTCCTGAAGCAGGCACTAGGCGAAGGCACACAAGCGGGGTTGTGTTTTTATCAGGACAAGTGGGGAAACGCTGGGTGGTAGGAATTTTGAGGATCCCTGCACATTCCTGTAGTTTCTGTGATAAAAAAGAAAGGAAAAATTGTGGTTGAAATCACTGTTTCACTTTTGCAGGGTATTCTGGGTAATAAAACTTTGTTAAATCCAAACACCCCACATTTACGTGGGCTGCCTTGGGTGTCTAGTTTTCAGAAATGTCTGAGTTTGGTAGGTTTCCCTATATGCCTGCCGAGCCCAGGACCAAATATTTAGGTGACTGTCTTAAAAAACAAGGTTGTTTTGTGGTAGGTAATTTTAATGTCTCCACAATCCGTTTTGGGTACTTCCCTGTTGTGGTCAATTGCCCACTCACTAAAGTGAGGCCGTTTTTAGCTGGAGACTTAGTGGAACTTGTGGCTCCCTGCAGATCCCTGGACTTCTGCTCATTGGAATGCAAGGCAAATGTGTTTTTTAAGCACATTTTGTGATTTCAACGAAAACTGTCGAGAGCCACACAAGTCCTGCACCCTTGGACTCCCCTGGTACTAGTTTGTTAAAGTGAACCCACCACTCACACTGGTTGGTTTTAGCACCTCCAGAAATTATGGTTTCAAAGCATGAATACTTATCAAAGTATCTGAATATTGAAACCAAGCCTTCTGAAGGTGGTCCATGAAGCCGCGTACAGGCACCAACCTCTTTATGGTCCATTCACACGCCATTCACGCACAACAAACAACCCTTTCATATCGCCGGCTATGGGCCCAATCCAACCAATCACTGCACTCACAAGGTCCCATCACATTCACACGCCACAGAACGGAATAAGTTTGACTACATTTTACCACCTGTCAAGTAACTGCATCCTTCTTCCTTAACATTACCAAATGCATGCGTAACAAACCTTTACTAATGACTCCTGTGACAGCCACCTGAGGCTCAGGAAGACATGTTTTTCATGTGCCTTTAACGCACTCTCTGTGCTAAATCCAAATCCTTCCACTTTGTGGATGCAAGTTGGGGGTGTCCGAGTATGCCGTACAAAGCGATTCCTCGAACTGAGTGAGCATATCTACCTTTGAAACTAAGGGAGACATGCTGGGGATTTCTCATGATGTTCCCTAAAGAGAAGGTCATAGGCTATGAAAAAGGGTAGTGTTTGGCACACAGGGTAATCCATGAGAATCTAGCATATGTCCCAGCCAACATTATGTGCAGTGATGTGACTGTAATGCACTTATACAGCAAACTGAACATGTACTAAGTTCTGATGGAGGAGGAAAATGAAAAGCAGGTAAAACACTGACCTATACAAGTCATTCTCCTTCAGTGCTGGGATGGCACCAATGGGTTTGAATCCATAGGTGTATATGATGTGTACTACCTTTACTATCTGCCTTCTACCTGTGCAATAACCCTGTGAATGCACACCTACCATAAGCTTTCCTTACCCATTCATGTCTCTGTTCTCATCAGAGTCCTGGCTAATCCTGTATAATTGCCAAGTGAACCTATACTAGTTTGTGGATGCAATTTGGGGGTTTCCAAGTATGCCGTACAAAGTGATTCCTTGAACTGAGAGAGCATATCTACAGTGGAAAGTAAGGTAGGCATGCTGGTGAAGAAAGGGTACTCCGTGACAATGTGGCATATGTTCTGTCCACTAGTATATGCAGTAAGGGGAATATAATGCATGTTAATTGAGCATAACACCGACCACGTTCTGACTGTGGATTTAGCTCTCAAGCAGTCCAAAAGGAAGTCCATGATGAAGTAGATGAAGAAATATTCTGTGGCTCCTTGCCTAATGGAGCAGTGGCCCATGGACGTTCGGTATCCATGCACTGCCACTGAAAGGATTACCCAACGGCAGCTCAACCTCAGTCGATTTCCTAGAACTTTGCTTTAGTGTGATACAACGTAAAGCAAGTAGGGATACAGAGGCCTGGTTGTGATGGACATTGGGGACAGTAATACTTTACAGCGACGACATGGACGATCCTTTTTGTGTGTTTTAGGAATGCGATCAGCAAATTGTCGCTCCTGCAGCCTTGCCACATCCTCCAGAACATATGAGGTGGAGGCTGCTGCTGCTTCTGTAACAGCAGTGAGGCTTTCAATTACAGACAACCGGAAGTCAAGGAAAGTCATGAGTCTTCCTGTGGTTGTCTGACGGTAAACAACATACGCATTATATGTTGCCATCTGAATCAGGTGAGTAAACAGTTTCTTGTACCAAGTGCGAGTTTTACGACACGCATTGTATGGTTGAAGAACCTGGTCGTTCTTGTCCACTCCGCCCATGTACTTATTGCAATCAAGTATACAGATGGGCTTGTGGACTTCGGCGATCTGACCCCAAACCGTGATGGGAGAAGTGCTCTCATCATGAATTGTAGTGAGCAGGTATACATCACGCCTATCCAAGAACTTGACTGCGAGCAGTTCGTTAAAACGCAATGCAGTACTCTCTGATTTCTGGAGCTTCTTGCAAACAAGCTCCTGGGTGAATCCTTTGCGGTTACAACGAACTGTACCGCAGGCCGCAGTGCCAGCTTTATAGAGCTCACTGAACAGCTCTACTCCTGTATAGAAATTGTCCACATAAAGGTTATAACCTTTGTAAAGAAGTGGCTGGACAAGTTCCCATACAATCTTACCAGTGACTTCTAACACAGGAGGGCAACCTACAGGGTTTAGGGTAGAATCCTTCCCAGTATACACTCTCAAGCTGTACACATAGCCAGAAGAGCTCTCACACAGCATGTACAGCTTTATGCCATAGCGAGCTCTTTTGCTTGCAATGTACTGTCTGAAAAGATGCCGTCCTTTGTACAGGATCAAGGACTCATCGACTGCTATATTCTTTCCAGGGGTATAGATCTCTGGAAACCTGGCAGACAAATGTTCCACCACAGGCCGAATTTTGAAAAACCTGTCATGGTCTGGATGGTCCCGGGGCAATGCAGCAGAATTGTCATGCAACAATCTTTTGACCAATTTGTGTTGCATATGTATATATATATGACTTTTATGTATATGTGTGGTTTCCCTGGGGGTCCAATTGTGGCTCCCGGAAAACAACACACAAAAAAATAAAATATATATATATATATATATATATAGAGAGAGAGAGAGAGAGAGAGAAAGCAAGACACTAAGGCCCGTATTTATACTTTTTTAGCGCCGCATTTGCGTCATGTTTTAACGCAAAAGCGGCGCAAACTCACAAAATACAATTGTATTTTGTAAGTAAGCGGCACAAATGTGGCGCTAAAAAAGTATAAATATGGGCCTAACTTTCTACATACCTTTTTTTTTATACATGTGTGCTTTCCCTCGGCAAAGCACTCATGTATAAAAAAAAAAGAAATGGCCCCATAGAGGGTCACCCTAAAGGCTGACCCCCAACATTTTCTATTTTAAAAAAAAATATAATGTCGTTTTCCCTGGGGGGGGGCGATCGGGCCCCCCAATGTAAAACTAGATTCTTTTTTTATCCCCCAGGGTGTTGGCCCGTGTTCGGAGGGCTTTTGTTTTAAAAAATTTTTTATTTATTTATTTTATTTTATCTGGGGGGCACGATCGCCCCCCAAAACAGTTCTTTTTATAAAATTATGCTCCCAATGGTGGGGCGGCCCTTTTACACGGGGCTGACCCACCCAAAGAAGATCCCTGGTGTCTAGGGGCGTTTCCTGGCCATGGATCGCAGCCGTGCTGTGATCCATGGCCAGGAAACGGTGCCAGGGAGGCATCCATGGAAAGGGGAGAGTCTACCCTTTCCATCGATGCCTTCCTGGCATCTGGGGAGGCCGTTTTGGCCTTTTTTTCCCCACCGGAGTAGAAGAGGACGCTTACCTGCTCCGCTTCTGTTCCGGTGGGGAAAAATGTGACGTCAGCGCGCCTCGCGGCATGCTGACCTCACAAAGGGGCGGGAGGGGGGTTGGGGGGAGATGCGGAAGTTGTTCTGTGTCTCCAATGAAAAAAAAATAAAAACATTTTTTTTAACCCCCTCCCTGGTGTCAGCTACTGGTCGTGACCCGCAACAAGGAGGTAGTGCGGGCGTCAGCCAGTGGCCAGTGGCCAGTGGCCGATGCCCGCACTTATGGGGTTAATTTAGTGACATATTTCAATGCATATGCACATAGCTCTGGCACTGTCATTTATGGGCACTACCACAATGGAAGAAACCGAAGGTGTTGGACCAGTAAAAAGTTCAAGAATGTCATGCTTGAGTAACAATTGAACTTCTTTTTCAATAGCGTCTTGTATATGAAAAGCAATTTGTCTATGTCTCTGAGCAACAGGAGGATGGACACCCTCATTAATATGCAGTTATACTTTCATAGACTTAAATTTTCCTAAACCATGAAACAACAAAGGGAATTGATGATTTCATGGTGAGCATTTATGTTGTAATTCACAGAAATCAGTCCCATGTCAGTGGCTGTGCTGAAAGCAGAAAGGCCCTTGGTGCTGTACCATGAAGCATATGGATGGCTGCTTGCACCTTAATTTTCTTGTGTTTCCTTGTCGCAACAAATGAAATTTGACTTGTTATGGGTGTGGAAGCAGCCCATATATACACTTTGGTTTTCGATGGTGTAAGCTCTGGTAATGGAAATAGTTAATTGTATTTTTCTTTAGTCATTATGTTTATCAATGCACCTCTGTGGATAATGAAAGGTACTGAACAGCCATTTATTTTCAATGTAATCTTGGGACAGTGTTTGTATGAGTTTGGGGTTTTGACATGTTGACTTTTCTTTGACTGACATTTTTCTTCACATGCAGCCAATCCAACATGCACATCTTTCTCTGAGGTAAACATCGACATGGCATAACCCTCTTCCTCACTTTAACTTGATATTAAGGCAGAACTATTTGACAATGATTTAGATGATGATCAACTTCGTTCAATGTTAATTTACCTACACTGATGTTGCTTCTTGGCTTTGGGGGCGTGCGTCAAGCATTGCTTTTGGAACATTCCGGTTGGCCATTTTGTCTTTGTGTCATGATTCACTTTTCCCTTCACTTTCCAAACTGTCACAAAATGGTTCCCTTTTCCAGAGTTGTTACATATCTGTCCAATGGCGGGACAATTGCCTTTGTGTGGAAATGAAAATCCACATCTGAAACATAACCGCATATTACATGTAGCCATCATTTTGTGTCCTTTGGGGCCATATTTATACTTTTTGACGCAAAACTGCGCTAACGCAGTTTTGCGTCAAAAAAATTAGCGCCGGCTAATGCCATTCTGAAGCGCCATGCGGGCGCCGTATTTATTCAATGACGTTAGCCGGCGTTAGCCGCCGGCGCTGCCTGGTGTGTGTGAAAAAAAATGACATACACCAGGCAGCGCCGGCGTAGGGGAATATGGAGCTTGGGCGCCAAAAAATGGGGCAAGTCAGGCTGAGGCAAATTTTTCGCCTCAACCCGATTTGCGCCATTTTTTTCGACTCCCAACCCCCATTGAAATGACTCCTGTCTTAGCAAAGACAGGAGTCATGCCCCCTTGCCCAATGGCCATGCCCAGGGGACTTCTGTCCCCTGGGCATGGTCATTGGGCATAGTGGCATGTAGGGGGGCACAAATCAGGCCCCTCTATGCCACAAAAAAAAAAAAAAAAAAAACTTACCTGAACTTACCCTAAGTTCCCTGGGATGGGTCCCTCCATCCTTGGGTGTCCTCCTGGGGTGGGCAAGGGTGGCAGGGGGTGTCCCTGGGGGCATGGGAGGGCACCTCTGGGCTCCTTCCGAGCCCACAGGTCCCTTAACGCCTGCCTTATCCAGGCGCTAAAAAACGGCGCAAAAGCGGCTGGATGTAAATTTTTTTGACCCGCCCACTCCCAGGCGTGAATTTTGCCCGGAAGTGTAAATACGGCGCACATGCCTCGGAGTCACTTTTTTAGACGGGAACGCCTACCTTGCATATCATTAATTCAAAGTAGGTGTCCACGCTAAAAAATGACGCAAACTCCATGGACTTTGCCGCTAGACGCGTCTAACGCCAAAGTATAAATATGGAGTTAGTTTTGCGTCGGAATTGCGTAAAAAAAAATGACGCAATTCCGGTGCAAACAGAGTATAAATATGACCCTAGGGGGGTCATTCTGACCCTGGCGTTCGGTGATAAAGCGGCGGCCAACCCGCCAACAGGCCGGCGGTCAAAAAAATGCAATTCTGACCCTGGCGGGAACCGCCAACACAGCCCGCCGCATTAACACTCCGACCGCCACGGCGGAACAAACAAACAGCGCGGCGGTCACCGCCAACAGCCAGGCGGCAGACAATGTACCGCCCACCCTATCACAACCCACCAATCCGCCACCTTTTCCGGGGCGGGAGCCCCGCCGATAAAAACACGGCGGAAACAGACATTTTCAATGGAAAACGATCACCTCGACACACTCCACGCGGAATCCGGACAGCATGGAACCCGAATTGAACATCATACCTGCTCTCGTCTACCTGCTCATCTACCACGAGTACGAACTCCGGCGCAGATGTCAACGGTGAGTACTGCACCTACGACACACGGGAGGGGGGAGGAAGAAAGGTTATGGGCACACACAAGTGCCCCCCCCACCCCCCCAATATGTACACACCAATGCAGAGCAGGAAGTCACAGTGACACCACACAAAGCCCCTTTAAAAATACAATGACACAACCAAGTTTGGAATACATTTTCATGTACAAAAAAAGCACCTGGAAATAATTGAGCAACCGTGAAAAACATTTACAAAAACCAAAAAGATATACACATCAGTGTATCACTGAAGTAACAAGTCCTGCACATCCTACGAATCTAACATGTCCGTGGGCCAAGGTTCTGCGAAACAAGGGCAAAGCCCACACACGAGACCTGAGTCCTTTGGAGAGAACACTGCAGGGGCATCCGATGTCAAAACTACAGGCACCTCAGGGGGAAGGGAAGGGGGGGCCACGACAGCCACATGAGTCCACGACGCCAGATCCACGAGGAGCCACCATGCCCACTGTACCATCCTGGGGAGTGCAAAGCCACAGTCTCTCAAGTCTCTGCAGTGGGTGGGTTGCCCACTGTGCCATCCTGGGGAGTGCAAAGCCACAGTCTCTCAAGTCTCTGCAGTGGGTGGGTTGCCCACTGTGCCATCCTGGGGAGTGCAAAGCCACAGTCTCTCAAGTCTCTGCAGTGGGTGGGTTGCCCACTGGACCATCCTGGGGAGTGCAAAGCCACAGTCTCTCAGGTGGATTACAGAGTCCAGTGGTCAAGGAGGAGGCATGGTGGGCACAGTGAACCATAAACAGTGCCTGAGACGGCGGGACCCAGCGCAGCGGTGCATGACATGGCGATGTCCAGCGGAGCGGTGCTTGAGACGGCGGGGCCCAGCGGAGCAGTGCTTGAGTCGGCGGGGCCCAGCGGAGCGGTGCTTGACAGGAAGGGCCCAGCGGAGCGGTGCCTGAGACGGCGGGACCCAGCGCAGCGGTGCATGACATGGCGATGTCCAGCGGAGCGGTGCTTGAGACAGCGGGGCCCAGCGGAGCTGTGCTTGACAGGAAGGGCCCAGCGGAGCGGTGCTTGAGACGGCGGGGCCCAGCGGAGCGGTGCTTGACAGGAAGGGCCCAGCGGAGCGGTGCTTGAGACGGCGGGGCCCAGCGGAGCGGTGCTTGAGACGGCGGGGCTCAGCGGAGCGGTGCTTGACAGGAAGGGCCCAGCGGAGCGGTGCTTGAGACGGCGGGGCCCAGCGGAGCGGTGCTTGACAGGAAGGGCCCAGCGGTGCTTGAGACGGCGGGGCCCAGCGGAGCGGTGCTTGAGACGGCGGGGCCCAGCGGAGCGGTGCTTGAGACGGCGGGGCCCAGCGGAGCGGTGCTTGACAGGAAGGGCCCAGCGGAGCGGTGCTTGAGACGGCGGGGCCCAGCGGAGCGGTGCTTGACAGGAAGGGCCCAGCGGAGCGGTGCTTGAGACGGCGGGGCCCAGCGGAGCGGTGCTTGAGACGGCGGGGCCCTGTTCAGCGGTACCTGTCTTCACGGCGGGGCCCTGTTCAGCGGTACCTGTCTTCACGGCGGGGCCCTGTTCAGCGGTACCTGTCTTCACGGCGGGGCCCTGTTCAGCGGTGCTCTTCTGCACGGCGGGGCCCTGTTCAGCGGTGCTCTTCTGCACGGCGGGGCCCTGTTCAGCGGTGCTCTTCTGCACGGCGGGGCCCTGTTCAGCGGTACCTGTCTTCACGGCGGGGCCCTGTTCAGCGGTGCTCTTCTGCACGGCGGGGCCCTGTTCAGCGGTGCTCTTCTGCACGGCGGGGCCCTGTTCAGCGGTACCTGTCTTCACGGCGGGGCCCTGTTCAGCGGTACCTGTCTTCACGGGGGGGCCCTGTTCAGCGGTACCTGTCTTCACGGCGGGGCCCTGTTCAGCGGTGCTCTTCTGCACGGCGGGGCCCTGTTCAGCGGTACCTGTCTTCACGGCGGGGCCCTGTTCAGCGGTACCTGTCTTCACGGCGGGGCCCTGTTCAGCGGTACCTGTCTTCACGGCGGGGCCCTGTTCAGCGGTGCTCTTGCAGTATGTCAAGGGAGTCATACCTGGCCTGGACACCCTGCTCACTCGCCCTCCGACCGTGCTGTGTCAGGCCCCTTCGGGGAGTGAGTCCTGGGCCCTTTGGTGTCGTCCCTTGCAGCCGGGATGGGGCTTGTGGGGCCCTCCTGCTCCGCGCTCCTGGTGGTTGTCCTCTCCGCCCTGCTGTCCTTCCGCTCCTTAGATGGGGCTCTCGGGCCCTTGCCTCCCCTGGCTGCTGTGGCCGGTGAAGTGGCCGGAGTCACCTCCTTGGGGGCAGCCGTCTCTGTCCGCTCACGGCGGCCCTTTCAATTTCCGGGTCCTCTTGCCTGGGGGGGGGCTGGCTGTCCCCTTGCTGCTCACCGAAGTGTTACTGCCGCCAAAGGGTGGACTCCACATGCCATGCACCACTTGCACTGTAGTAGTTGGGCTGGTGGTGGCTGAGGTGCCCTTGGGACTTTTCCCAGTTGGAGGGGGTGGGTCGGGGGAGGGAAAGAGGTCAAAACTGGAGAGGTAATTTTTCTTGGGACCAAGGTAAGGGGTAGGAGTAGTGGTGAGAGAAGTGGAGGAAGAGGATGTGGTTGTATGAGAGCCAGGTGTGCTGTCCTTGGGTGCAGGTGACTGGGACGTAGGCTGTGGTGAGGTGGTTGGCTGTTGTTTGGGTGTCTGCCTGCGTTTATGTGTCTTGGAAGAGGGGGTGACAGACACAGTGGGAGAGGACACAGGGGACGTGTAAATGCCAGTGGGGGTGGTGACTGCAGGTGTGCGGACTGTAGTGGAGGGTTTGCTGGTGGTGGAAGAACTGGCTGATGTTGGGGTGCATGCAGGTGTGAGTGTAGACGTCACAGGGAGGGAGGAGGGAGACGAGGAGGACGGGGACACAGAGGTGGTAGTGACTGTTGATATGTCTGCATCTGTGTGTTGCTTGGGTGAATGCTTGTGTTTTCAGTGGTGCTTATGTTTGGATGAGCTGGCCTTGGGTGTTGAGGTGTGTGCAGGCTGGTCTGATGGTGTGGATGGGATAGGTTGAGGTACAGGAGACAGAGAAAGGGTGGAGGCAGATAGAAGAGGGAGACTGGAGACAGGGACAATGGCTGCCGTCAGTGCTGAGGCCAGAGCAGTGAACGCTCGTTGATGGGCAGCCTGACCCGAATGAATGCCCTCCAGGTAGGCATTGCTCCGGTGCACCTCCCTTTCCACCCCCTGGATGGCATTCAGAAGGGTAGTCTGCCCAACAATGAGCGTCCTCACCAGGTCAATGAGCTCCGCACTGAGGGCAGCAGGGGTAACAGAGGCAGGGGCTGAGGTGCCTGGGGCGAAGGAGACGCGCGCCTTCCTGGCCGAGCGGCCACGGAGCGAAGACTGAGGGGCTACTGGGAGGGCGTGCTGGTGCGCTGGGTGGCGGCTGTACCTGTTGTTGCGGGGGGCACAGATGGTGCCGCCCCCGCTAGGGAGCTCCCAAACGAGGACGTGTCCGTGTCGCTGGTGTCTCCACCGGCCCCCGTTGTGGTGCTCCCCTCGCCCTCTGGATCACTGGTGCCCTCGGTGTCTGTGTCAGTGCCCACCGGGGCCTGGTGACCTGCAGCTCCCTCCTGCTCCGACGCCAAATCTCCTCCGCCTGATGATGCTAAAACACAAGAAGACAAAGATTTAGGGTGGGGGGAGAAATGAAACAAAGTTGAGTGCATGCCTTAGCAATACCCTTTGCGGAGAGGACAGACACAGGTGCCTCGTGCACTAAGTCGCGAACTTGGGGTACACTACTCAGTACTTCTGACTAGGCAAACAGGTCTAGGGACAACACACGCGCACATGTGTGATGCTGGAGCATGGGTAGCTGCACTTGGCACCCTACAGAGGTGGGGGGCGGGGGCACAGGGCCATGCCTAAGGGAGCGGACTACACTACAGAGAGCGCCCTGGCCTAATGTCACCCACAGCCCTCCTCCCCCACCCAGACGCCTCCAATGCGCATACAGATGGGAGAATGTGCGGATACTCACCCCCTTGTGTCTGCTGTGCTGTCCTCAAGCGCCCATCCAAATTAGGGTAGGCCACCGCCAGGATCCGGGACATCAGGGGGGTCATGGTGCGACTGGTACCCCTCCTAGGTCGGGAGGCCATCCCCAGCAGTGTTTCTGCGGTCTTCCTCGTTCCGCGGCGGATGTCCTCCCACCTCTTGCGGCAGTGGGTGCCCCGTCTGTTGTGGACCTCCAAGTTCCGGACTTCCTCGGCGATGGCACGCCAAATATCGATTTTCTGGTGAGCGCTCACCTGTTTGACATGTACAGGGTGGGAAAGAGAAACCGTCACATATCTGCATGTTTGGAGTACATGCCCCCCCCTCCCCAACCTTGTCATGGTTCCCATTCTCTCATCTGTCGTGCATTGCACTCCCCATTCCCTCCACACACCACCAACTTACATCCCCCCCCTCCACACAGGCATAACCCATTCAATGTGCACTGAGTGTACTCACCTGTTGGTCTGGAGGACCGTAGAGTTGCGCATACTGGGGGAGGACCCCGTCCACGAGCTTCTCCAACTCTTCTGAACTGAAGGCGGGGGCCCTTTCACCAGTAGCAGCAGCCATTGTCACTTCCAGACCGAGTTCACAGCAGCACTTGCAGTATAGGTCCTCTCCTGTGGATGATCAGGTCTCGAATGATTGAGCAGATAGAAAATGGCGGTCAAGCCCGCGGCGGTGCGTACCACGGCGGTGCGTCCCGCGACCGCCGGCGCACATCGTCATTGGCTCCTGAAACCCATAGGCTTCAATGTTAACCAATGCGTCTTCGCACAGCGGTCTTCGACCGCCTACCGCCACGGTGTGCCCCGCCAGCGCAGTGACCTCACATCCCATTGTCCCACTTCACAGGTCAGGCATCGGCCATTTCAAGGGCCCACATGGCTTAATTTCTAATGCGTCACACAGGCCTAGGCCTTGCAATGGCACACATACAAACATATCAAACCATACATTTACCTGTACTGTGCATGCTGTGTTGTACGTACCTGTGAGTGGATTGACTCTGTACTCCATATTCTCCTTCCTAGGCACCGTCCGCTGGGACTAGCGATGAGAAGGAGGAATCCTCGCGTGTACCGGCCGCTGGTGGACCTGTCCACAATGGAAGAACGCAACATAACACTACGATACCGACTTGACCGAGCCACCATCCATGAACTGTGTGGCCAGCTGGAGCCAGCCCTGATGTCCCCCATCCGCCAACCCACAGGAATTCCCCCTCTAGTGCAGGTTCTGTCTGTCCTCCATTTCTTTGCAACTGGCTCATTCCAGACAACAGTGGCCATGTCATCTGGGATGTCTCAGCCTATGTTTTCCAAAATCTTATCCAGAGTGTTGTCTGCCCTGATGAAACTCATGCGGAGCTACATCATTTTCCCAGAGGAGGGTGATTTGCCTACAGTGAAAGCTGATTTCTATGCCCTTGGACACATCCCCAACATCATTGGTGCAATTGATGGGACCCATGTGGCTTTAGTCCCCCCAAATGACGATGAACAGGTGTACAGGAACAGGAAGAATTACCATTCAATGAATATCCAGGTGGTCTGTTTGGTTGACCAGTACATCTCCCATGTAAATGCCAAGTTCCCTGGGTCAGTGCATGACGCGTATGTTATGCGAAATAGCAGCATTCCCTATGTGATGGAACAGCTACAGAGACAGCGTGTGTGGCTAATAGGTGACTCTGGTTACCCCAACCTGCCGTGGCTATTGACCCCAGTGAGGAATCCCAGGACCAGGGCAGAGGAACGGTACAATGAGGCCCCTGGGCGTACTAGGAGGGTGATTGAGCGAACCTTTGGGCTCCTGAAGGCCAGGTTTAGGTGCCTGCATATGACAGGTGGATCCCTAATGTACTCACCAAAGAAGTTGTGCCAGATCATCGTGGTGTGCTGTACGCTCCACAACCTGGCTTTGCGACGCCAGGTGCCTTTCCTGCAGGAGGATGGTCCAGATGGTGGTGTTGTAGAAGCCGTGGAGCCTGTGGAGAGTGAAGAGGAGGAAGACTCTGAGGACGACACAGACAATAGGGACAGAGTGATACAACAGTATTTCCAGTAATACACAGGTAAGAATCACCCACGCCATTTCACATTTACTTAGAGCCTCCTGCATCTCTACTTTCTGTAGTTCCCCACAGATGTTTTTCATTAATTTCTGCCTTTCCCTTCCCTTCTCAGTGCTGTCTGACTCAGTACCTGACTTCTGCTTGGTTCGCCCATGAACTACAGCATATTGACATTGGTATGTTGTCATGACTAATTGACAGAACAGAAATCGAACAGTAATATGTAATACATTTGTTAATAATACAGCATGACTCAAAACAGATTTGTGTGCAAAATGTGATTTATTTACAGTGCTAGATATCGGTACATGTGATTCTAAGGGTGATGGGTGGGGGTGGAGGAATATCCATGGCAGGGTCCAGTTCTCAGTCTCACAGGTGCATTGTCCTTTTGCCTGTGGAAGGATGGAGCATAGGCAGTTCATGGTTGGACAGGGTGGCAATGTGGGACAGTGGGAAGACTTGAGGGGGTATGTCCTGCTGGCAGGGGTCTTGACATCCTACTCTGTCTTTTTTTTTGGTCTCAGGCTCCTCTTACGGGGTGGTTGTTCTTCAGCAGGAGGTGGGGTTCTGGGGGGCTGTCGAGGTGTTGGGACCTCCTGTCCACTAGCGCCGGCGGAGGTGGTAGGCTGTTCCTGGTCCGGGCTAGTGACAGGGGCCCTGTGTGGTGCACCATGGTCCCGCAACGCGTCCTCTATCCTGTGGAGGGCCAGGACGATGGTCCCCATTGCGGTCCCGATGATTCTCAGCTTCTCCCTGAACCCCATGTAGCGTTCCCCTGCTGTGCCTGGATCTCAGTGAACCTGGCCAGTACCGTCGCCATCGTTTCTTGGGAGTGGTGGTATGCCCCCATGATGGTGGTGAGGGCCTCTTGGAGAGTGGGTTCCCTGGGCCTCTCCTCCCCCCCCTGTCGCACAGCAGCCCTCCGAGCTGCCCGGTTTCCCCTGGCCTCTGTCCCCTGGACGGTGTGCCCTCTACCACTGCCCCCAGGTCCCTGTTGTTGTTGGGGTGTTGGGTTAGCCTGGGTGCCCTGTAGTGGCAGACACACCGCTGATTGAGCTGTCCTAGAGACAGAGGCATGGGCCCGCTGGGTGGGAGCTGTGCTGGTGTTGGCAGAGGGGGTCGGGTCTGGTGTGGCCTGTGGCTGCCTGAGGGGAACCGACTGCCCAGAGGTCCCCGATGGTCCGGGCTGGTCATCAGGTTCACTGTCGACAGAGCTGCTATCTTCAGTGTGGGCCTGTTCCGGTGGTGGGATGGACACTTCTGGACCCTCCTGGCTGGTGTGTTGTCGTTCGAGTCCTGCATGGAGTAAGAGAGTTTGGTTATTGTTTCTGTGTGTACAATAGCGTGCGTGTTATGGGTGCCCTTGTCCCCCAGTGCAGGCATTCCCTTGAGGGAGGTGTTGTGAGGGTAGTTAGTGGGGGGGGGGGTTAGTGCAGTGGTCATGCTTAGGTGATGGGTGCCCATGATTTGTGTTGGCATGCAGGAGTTGGTGTTGGGATGGGTGGGTTGTGCTGGTGAGACATTGTCAGGGAGGATGTGTGCTGGGGGGTTGGGGGTGAGGGTGGGGGTGTGGGTTGGCATGCTGGTGGGGTGGGGGGGATCTAGTAGTTGAGATTGGACTTACCAGAGTCCATTCCTCCGGCTACTCCTGCGAGGCCCTGAGGATGCAGGATGTTCAAGACGTCTTGCTCCCATGATGTGAATTCGGGAGGGGTGGGTGGGGGTCCGCCGCCAGTCTTCTGGACCGCGATGTTGTGCCTGGAGACCATCGATCAGACCTTCCCCCGTAGGTCGTTCCATCTTTTGCGTATGTCCTCCCTATTCCTGGGATGCTGTCCCACCGCGTTGACCCTGTCCACGATCCGCTGCCATAGCTCCGCCTTCCTAGCTATACTGGTGTGCTGCACCTGCGAGCCGAAGAGCTGGGGTTCCACTCTTAGGATTTCCTCCACCATGACCCGGAGTTCTTGGTCCGAAAAGCGTGGGTGCCTTTGGGGTGCCATGGGGTGGTGTGGGTGAGGTGTGGGGTGGTGTATGTGATGATGAGTATGTTGGTGAGTGGTGCTTTGTGCTACTATGTGGTGTGTGTGATGGTGTTGTGTGCCTCAGTGTGTCTTGCTTTGGATTGTCTGCTGTGTCTCTCTCTCCTTCTCTCAGTAATTATGGTCGCAGGGGTTTGTGGGTGATGTGGGTGTGTGTTTTATAGTTGGTTGATTGTGTGGGAGTGGTGTGTGTATGTGTATCAGGTGTGTGTATTTCAAATTGTCCAATGTGGCTGTGTTTTGGTGATGTGTGTGTATTCTGACCGCCGCGGTGTGTACCGCCAATGGAATACCGCGTTTGAATGACCGCCGTGTGGATTCGTGGGTCGTAATGGCATGGGCGTATTTCTGTTGGCGTGACGGTGGAGGTTTGGTCATCTCCAGTTTATCGCTGCCCGCTGATGTGGCGGGCTGCAGTGGAGGACGGAATTTTGGAGGTTTGGCCGTTGTGGGTCAGAATGACCGTGGCGGTTAACCGCGGCCGCGGCGGTGTTATGGCGGTCTTCTGACGGGCGGTAAGGGCCTTTTACCGCCAGGGTCAGAATGACCCCCTAAGTCTTTTGCTTTCACTTACTTTTCACACTCATGATTGATTCATTCTGAGCACCTCTGGTCTCCATGTCAGCAACTTGTTTTTAAGCATGCTCTTCAGCTCTGGCAGCCGCTGCCACTTGCTCCAGACTTGGTGCCTGGTTTATGAAAGGTTAGCCTGGCATTTGCGTCATTTTTTGATGCAACAGCAGCGCTAACTTTTCATAAATCAGGCCCTCAAAGCTTCACTCAGCATACTTCATTTGACAAGCATCCATTAATAACTCTAAGACACAGAGGGGGTCAGTGTAAATATGGTGGTAGTACTGCCAATAGGCTGGTGGCACATACCGTAACTGCCATGACGGTATCAGCTGCCGGGCCAGAGATATCAATCTTCAGCCCGGCGGCTGGAAAAGTACCGCCAGTGGCATTATGAGCCTGCCTGGCGGCTCCCCCATGCACCAACACACACCTGACACTCCCCACCCCCTACATCCAAAGCCCCACCCCTGACATTCACATCCACCCACCACCCCTGATCCAAACACACAACCCCACCCCCTTTGATTAAAACACACACCTCCCCACCCCCGTTCAAAAAACACACACACCCACCCCCTCCGATCCTCTCACTCATCCCCCCATCCACCATACAAGCACACACCCACAGATATGCACCACGCATACACCCAATCACTCACACTGGCATGCACACATTCATACACACACTGGCATACACACATTCATACACGCATACTTCCACACATGGTCGCACACATTCTTACACACAATTACACTGACATGCAGACATGCACTCACTTCACCATTCTTACACACATTCACTCACACACATACAACCACACAAACAACACAACACACAGAGACACATTCACACACTCACACATCCATCACACACAAAGCCCAACACACACAACAGCCCCACCCTCCCGCTCTCCTCCCCTGTCGGAAGTCTGACTTACCTTTGTCAAGAATGTATTGTGGCAGGGAACAGGAAGGGGCATTGCTACCACCAGCAGAGCCCCGCAAGCAAAATACCTCCAGGCCGTATCATAGGTCATGATACGACTGGCGGTGTTTTACTGGCGTGCCGGTGCTGGTGGTAGCAGCTTCACCTTACCACCATCCGCCACCATGAACAGTGCCAGATTTCCACCGTTCATGTGCTGGAAGTCAGGCAGTGCTCATAATATGGAGGACAGATGGTAGCTGCGGTGGCTGTATTTTGCTGGCCGTCACCACGGTAGTAGGTGTTTTTTACCGCCAAGTCAAACTGACCACCATAGCTTCTTCATCATTAAATTAATTGAACATACAGTGTTTGGTGAATGTATAAAGTCTCTCCACAAATTCATCTATGATTTTTGGTGTCTCTACTGGAAAATATATATTTTATGATAAACTTTTGCCGCTGTATTGAATTTGATATTTAACTCTGTTTTAATCTAACAGTATGTGACTTCCTTGTCAGTTCTCAGCATTTTCTTTGTGACTTGTCACACCATCACCAGCAAAACGTTTGAGATATTTGATGGTCTTCCTCTTGTCAGTCTCTTCAAGTGCATCAATCAAGGCATCAAACTTCTCTATCCAAGTAGTCTATCTAATGTCAATTTTGTTTTTTTGGAAGTATCAAATTGTGATAGTAGTTTCAGGATGACAGCAGAATTGTAGATCAGTGTGGAACTTACTGACAGTGAGAGTAGCGGCATCTCGGACGATACTTGATAATCATGTTTATGCATAGCTTCTCTAAGGTCCTTTGACATGCTGGCCTCAATATCATCCTTAACATTATTTGCTAATGTGGTTTCTTTCTTTGCTACCATCTGAAAAATGTCACTATTCCAAAAGTCACTTTCGCTCTTTATTCTTTGAAGACCTATGAAGTTGTTCTGCGTGCTGTGTTACAATGACTATCTTTATTGAATTTAGTAAGTAATTTATTTCTGCTTTCTTACATATCATTTTACACACACCTTTATTCGGCTGTCAGCCATAAAAGGATAAAACATCAAAATAATCATCATCATAAGATATTAAATAATTATACAACTATTATAAAAAAGATAAAAAATAATTACATGAGTAATAAATAGTATTTCTAAAAAACCTTAAAATACTTCAGTTAACAACAGTCCTAGCACTAAGAAGCGAAATGTTTCTATAGTTCGTGTCCTGCCCAAGCATTATCAATATCCCCTGGACTAGATATATCCTAGGCATAATGTCTATCCAGAGTCCATTGACTTGCAGGAGAGAGCTCCCATTTGTCATTTCAGGCACCATAAATGTAACTGTAGGGGTTTATCTGGGTTAAAACACCTAGAGCCTCAGGCCCGCCTTGTCTTTGACAAATGAAATTGCTAAAAGAAACCGGCTTATACCAAAAACAACAAATGGAAGAGTACTAGATCTCAAGAATCTAGCCGCTTCGTTATAGTTTCTGATTCCTACGTTCCTGCAAATAGGTCGAATCCATTTCCTCCTTAGTTTGTCATAAGCTTTGCAGGTTAAAAGAACATGATCCGCCGTTTCAGAGGTCTCCATATTACACAACCCGCATGTCACCTCGTGTCTTCTCCCACTCTGGGGGCCCCATTTGGAAGTAAAAGCCCTGACCTGGAGAATCCCATATCGAAACTTCATAAATAGTACTTTTGCTCGCCTGGGTTGGATAGTATCTATCCATTCCTCAGCTCTCAGTATTGGTTTGATATCCAGGAAACTTGAGGTCAGTCTACCTAGGTCCTTGCTGTGGAGGGGGCTGATTAGAGAGAAGTCCCAATATACTTGCTTTAATCGAATCTTGGATTGTGTTGTGAGTGTATGCGGTTCTTCCCAGTAGGATTTCAGCCCTAAATTGTAGAAGCAATGCCTTATGTAGTGGAGCCACGGAAGGGAGATGGTCTTGTCCAGGTCCATGATCTCGATTAGTACTTGCCTATATTGGATCAGTTCAGGAGTTGTCCAAAGTCTACACCAGTAAAGCAATGGCCTCAGGGCTGCCAGTTTACCTATTTGTTTCATATTAATATCATAAGTTAGAGGAATCAATGGAGTAGATGGAGGGAGTCCCAATACCCCCCTCATGAAATTGTTTTCCTGGGTTACCAGCGGGATTAAGTTTGTGGTTCCCCAGGGCTCGGCACCATATAAGGCAGCAGGTGTGCTTTGTACCTATAGATATCAAATACTGGTGAAACTATCCTGGATCTTGAGCATTTGTAATTTTTGCTAATCGCCATGGAACTGTGGACTAAGGAGATTGCAGCTTTATTGACATGCGGCGCCCATGACAACTTGGCGTCCAACAATATCCCTAGATAGTTAAAGTTTTTTACTCGTTCCAATTCCTGCCCTCTAATCCGAATGTTTCTCTTGAGTGCTTTATGGGGGTTGACGGTCAGATATTTAGTCTTATTTGTGTTTATTTCTAGTCCCTTCGAGCTGCAGTACTCACTAAATTTCCCTAGTAGGGTTTGCAAGCCCATGGGAGTTTGAGATATTAAGATGGTATTGTCTGCAAAAAGGAGGGCAGGAACTGGATCATCATTCAGTCTTGGCGAATCATGGTTACTCTGTTTTAGGTGTTCAACCAGATCATTAATATATAATGAAAAGAGAGTTGGGGCAAGCACACAACCCTGCCTCACCCCCCTCTTGATGGGTATTGGATCTGTCAACTCTCCCTTTGGACCCCACTGAACCTTTGCAAATGTATTTTTGTGCAACCTCTCTAGCTGGCACAGGAGATTCCCCGGCATGCCCTGTTTCCCTAACGCAGCCCATAAGGAGTCTCTTGGCACCAAATCAAAGGCCGCGCGCAAATCCACGAAAGCAATATAGAGGTGACCCTTCATTAATTTAGTGTATTTCCACATTATTGCCAGTAGCCTAAAGGCCTGATCGATTGTACTTGTCTGCTGTCTAAATCCTGCTTGATATATAGTCAATATGCTGTTTTCTTCTATCCAGCTGCTAATTCTATTGAGCAACTGCCTAGCATAGATTCTTTGCATAACATCAATGAGGCTGATTGGTCTATAATTCCCAGGATCTTCCCTAGATCCTTTTTTATAGACTGGGATTATTTCTGCCCCTTTCCATGTCTCAGGCACTGGGCCTCCCCTTGCTATAGCGTTGCTTAGTAGATTTATATAGGGTGCCCAAATTTCTATACTATGATTGAACATATCCCCAGGGATCTTATCCAAACCGGGGGCTTTTCCTGGCTTGATCGCTTTAATGGCAGTCACCGTCTCCTCCAGGCTAAATTGTATATCAGGTAGAATGCCCCAAGTAGCTAGAATTTTATGCTTGGAGGGATAAAAGTCAAGGTTGGGGGGATCAGAATAAAGGTATGTAAAATGGTTAACGCACGCTTTGGAGTCTATATGATGTTCTGTATTGAATATCCCCACTTTACTGCCGTGAGTAACTATTTTCCAGAAGGTCATTGCGTCATTACTTTTGGCTGCTTCCAGCAGATCTTGCCATTTTTGATCCTCCCAATTACTTTGGGCTGTAGCCAGTATTTTTTTGTAGCTAGCCCTTGCCTGTTGTACAGCTAGTGGATTTTTTTGTTTTAGAGCCTCTATCAATATTGTTTTCCCCTCCCTACATTTGATGGTATACCATGGACTGGATGGGTGGTTTGCACCATCTCCTTTTTATGCTTTTGCTGTTTCTGTTTGGTTAGGAAAGTTCTTAGTGCAGTGCTCATTGACTGATGGATGGCCATAATAGGGATATCAATACAATTTTTATGAGCATGAGGCTCCAAAAGATCAGCATATGTATTATAGATATTTGTCATAACGCCCAAGTTGCCTAATATTGCTGGCCATTTTACAACCCTTCTATTATTGCTAAGAGTGGGTTGTAACTCCACCTTATCATGTTCTATATGTTCCAGATCCAGGAGGTGGCCCCTGAGTTCAATTATTAACGGAAAATGATCGCTTTCCCTCCTTTTGTCTATTTTAAAAGTCACTAATCTTTCCCATGTACTTATGCTATGCATAATGTAGTCTATTTTCGAGGTTGAGTTGCCTCTCTGGAAAGTATCCATATTAAGGCCTCCTTCACCCACTCTGCCATTACACGCCCTCAGTCCGTGCTTTAATGTGAGGCCCATAAGTTGCAGGGCGGCCACTGTACCAGGGACAGTTTTTTCTATTGTTAGATGAGGGATTGCTCTCGTTCGATCTTCATCTTCTGCTAGATGTTCTAGTCCAATTATAGGTTCATAGTTACAATTAAAATCGCCCCCTATCATAATTGTCTCTCCTACTGGAATCTTTTTGAGCAAGCCATCTAATAATTCTACTGCAGGCGACTCCAGATTTGTCCTTCTAGGCCTTATATACACATTGAACAAGTGGGATATCACCTTATTTTTTTTTCCCAATACCAACCACAAAATATCCTCTGATTCTGTGACTTGCGTACGTATCTCGGTATTTAGTGACATTTTCACCCATGCAACCAACCCCCCAGACGGCCTCCCTCTGGCTGCTGAAGTTGCGCTAATAAAAAAGGTTTTATATCCCAATTTGTACAGTGGATCCTTAATCCAGGTCTCTTGGAAGAGACAAACATGATAATGATCGATGTAGTCCTGCCATTCAGGATCTATAAGCTTACTTTTTAGGCCCGCTACATTCCAGGAGATCATAGTGACTATTCCCCTTCCATTTAAGGTCGTGACGTTAGAAATGGGGCTCAGGTATGCGGTCAATTCTTTCCTATGGGGCAAATACTCCCCTATACTCCCTACCCCTCTAGCATGAAGATTATTCTCTTCATGGGGCTCAGCTACTGTTGAGTCCCCAATTGGTCCCACATGTGCCTGATCTAACTGGGTTAGTCAATCTACTATTTCAAGATTGGAATCTCCATTTCTCCTTTGCAATCCCCCATTATTATGCTTGACCCTCTAGACTATAGGTTTGGTAATGAATGGGTCCGGGCTAAATCTCATAGCATTAATTTTGGGGGCAGTGGTTCTCTGTTCCATATCAATCAGACCTTCAGTTAATCTTCCATCCTTGAGTATCAGTGCAACAACGTCCTGTTTCCCCGTCTCTCCTGGCATTCTTTCTGCCCTCATAATATCTGAGCGAATTATAGAAAGGCAGTGTCTTTTGGACCTAATCCAGTGTATAAGCTTATTCTTTAAGGAATCCTCGTCTTCTATGCTATTTTGGGCCAATTTCGGAACATTTAACAGATAAACAACATTGGTCCTAGTAGGACACTTTTCCCCCTCAAAGTAACGGCTCCATGTGGTGGGAAGGATAAGATCATTATGTGCTCGGGAATAGGGCTTCAGAGTAGGTACCAGCTTTTTGTTTTAGCCCTGTTTCCAGGCGGGGTTCTCTTCGAAAGTTCCCTGTTTCTTGGCGTAGAACACCAGCCTTGCTTATAGGATAATTACGTAATCCGTATTTCCCTCATTTACCCCTCTTGTGCATCCCTGTGATTGGTGTAAAATCTTGGCTATAGCTGGGATAGGGTTGGGATGGGTATTCAAACTTTGAGCACGTGTAGGTCTACCTTGTGGATGTAGTGGTGCAAGGGGGTTCTCCTTCTCGCTCTGAGCTCTGTGGGTTCCCCTACCCCCCTCCTTTTCCACAATATCTGATAAGGTTCTAACTTCGTGTTTTAATTCCCTAACTTCCTGGATTAAGCCAAACAGTAGATCATAAAGATCTGCTAGAGTTCTTGTTTTGTGTTTCTTGTGTAATTCACTGGTTCTTGATTGGGTAGTGATATCCTCTCTCTAGCTGACTGTACTATTGGGATGGTTAGATCTAGCTCATCCACGGATTCCCCCTCCTGTGCATTCTGTACCTTATTATTAACGAGTTCTGCCAAGACTGCATACTTATTGGAGCACACAACATCACTCTTCTGCATGTGGCCCTTCTTCCTGATACTATCTATGGTGCTTGGGTGTATGGCTCGAGTTGTAGCATCTTTGGGGCTACCTGTCCTAATATCGGGCGATACCTCCCCCTCTTGCTGGCTAACACTCTCTGTCAGTTTATCTTTCTCTATTTCGGCTTTCTTTGGGTAATAGGAGGTAATCTTTTTATCAGGACCTTCCCAGGGGTAGCCCTATTGCATAGTAGTGACTCTACCTCCTCAATGAGATCATCAATTTCAGCCATAGTACAGTTCTCGCCTGCATTCCTAAGTTTTTTTGTAGATTTCTCCTTCCCCCTTGGGGGTTCTGATGCCTTGCGTTTTCCCATATCTTTAGCCACCTATTTAATGCTTCGGCTCTACTGGAACCAGTTCCAGGCCTCTGGATTCTTGCCCTAATGGTGTTGATTGGAGTGGCCTAAAGTGCCAGGCACGGATTACTTAATCCCTGAGGAGACTAGGATGTAAAGTCCTTTTGAATACAGGTGGGTACTTTTATTGTTTTAATTAAGGGCCTGCCTCGAAAATGTCTGGACCTGCTTGTAAATCTCTGCTGTGGGGTGGGAATATCCCACACGCTGGCTGTAGACTTGTTAAGTGAAGCCCTCCAAGTTATATCCAATAAGTATTTGTGGTAGAAGAGTTTGGAAGAAGGTCTAGTGAGGGTAAGGCTGAATAACGAGTATTAGCTTCTTAGATTAAATGTGACAGATGTTAAGATTTAAGCTTTACTCTCTTAAATACAAGCAGATCTCTTACTGAAAATGAGAAGGGGGGGGCCCAGCCCAGCCTTCTCCGGACTCTGGCGGACAATATCGAGCACACCACACCAGTAAAGGGGGACTTCCACCCCGTCAGTATGGCTGGAATCCTCTATAAAGACCTTTTATTAGAAATAATCACCGGCACAGTACCTTCAGGCAGCCATGAACATATGAGCTGCCTAATCCAGACGTCTTTGAATGGATGTCAGGGGGGTGGCCCTGCCCTGCCTCTTCCTGGCAATGACGTGCAAGGACGAGCCCTCCCTTGGCCTGGGCTTTACCCGGGGGCCGCCTGCGCGCGTCCCGCGACGGCAGGAGCGCGATTTGAATTTTAAACGGCTCCTGCCCCAGTCACTGGTCCCCGGCACCTACGATGCGCTTCCCGTGACGGCGGGAGCGCGATTTGAATTTTAAAGGGCTCCTGCCCCAGTCACTGGTCCCCGGCACCTCCGATGCGCTTCCCGCGATGGCGGGAGTCCGATTTGAATTTTAAAGGGCTCCTGCCCCAGTCACTGGTCCCCGGCACCTCCAATGCGCTTCCCGCGATGGCGGGAGCGCAATTTGAATTTTAAAGGGCTCCTGCCCCAGTCACTGGTCCCCGGCACCTCCAATGCGCTTCCCCTTCTTACACATCAGTTTGCACTTCCTGGCACCTGGTTGGTCTCCACCTTGCCACGCTTCTGTTGAAGTGTTAGTCTGCAAGTTATGATTATCATTAACTGCTATTTGTAAACCTGATTATGTCAACCATTAGCCTTATTGCTCAGTATGATGTACAATGTTATCTTGTGTGGCAGCACATTACCTTTATATGTGGCTTGACCAGCAGGTTCCTGGTCAGTGCTGTATAGATTCTCTACAATGCTTTCATCCTCTTCAACTGCTTCACAGTGAATGGAACGCTGTTTTGACTCCAATGCATGAAGCGTTGATTCCATACTTTGACAGCAACACATGTGGCAGGCACAAGCAGTTTTCTTGGACCACAGCAAACTCTCTGGAAAAGCACAATCATTATTTGAGTTACTTATCACCTATGTCATCGCCAGTTGCAAAGACCGCCCCAGTCTGGGTACCTGCCAATGACCACTCCACACACGGAGCTGTATATTAACCATCTTTATCCTTCTGTGTGTAGCATTCTAAACCACACTTTCATTGGCTCTGTCTCTAACAACTACATCAAACGTCTACAGAGTCCCTTTGGAGGTAAACATGGTCCATTATAAAACTCAAAAGACACTACACCAAATTAGACTAAGTCAATTTTACCAGATTGTAAGTTCCAGAACATATGAGCAGATTTGCATTGTCAAAGCATAGTCACAGTGCAGAGAGTCCCAAAAATCAGCATAAACACTGGGAGAAACCACATATGAAGGAGTGATTTCTCATAAATGTATTTTGAGTATGATTGTACAAAGTTTTAACACATGTAGGTTGATTAATATTATAATTTATGTACTTATAATTGCACCTTCATAAAATAAATATATATATATAAATTGAGTGCCATCAACTTGTTGCACAATGAAGTGAGTGGAGTGACGACACTCTTTTGGAGGTCTGCTGTGGTCTGTAAGCTGTCTGTGAATGGATATACTGCTTGCCTAATAAGTATGTTACATTGATTAAACAAAAGATGCACATGTCAATAACTGACTTCTTGCTGTTTCTTTCCTTGAAGCTGGGTGTGTCAGTACTGGGAGTTCCCAAACAATGATTTTGCAGCTGCACTTTCTTTTATCTGTTGTGTGGACCTTATAGGAGAGTCCTCCTTTTTACCCTGGTCACCTCCAAACCTTTTGGAAAGATACTGGTTGTTACTGACTTTTGGCTGTGCCCTGGGTACTCCTTACCAGTCTAAGGGCCAGTGCTCTGTATAAAGTGGATATGCAAATTAGGCTAATTATAATTGGCAGTATCAACATACCTATAAGTCCCTAGTATATGTAGGTTTAGGGACCCCAACATAGATGGTGCACCCATAGGTGCACTGCCAAGGTGCCCAGTATCAGTTTTAAGGCAGGTCTGCCTTGCTGGCTGCTTTTGAACTAAAGTTATATACAAATTCGACTTTGGAATTAAATTACTTCTAAAGGTTTAAACTACCTTATTTTTACATATAAGTCACCCCTAAGGTGTGCCCTATGTGCCCCTTGGTTTGGGTCCCATGTAACTATAAGCAGGGACCTTATAAAAAAATTGTTTTAAAAGCCCTAGTGAGGTGAAAAAGCCTATTTCCTTTTTCCCTCACTGTAGTGAATGGTCTTCATAGGCTAAAATGGGGAGACTTCACTAAGTCCCAATAAGTGCCAGACAGATTGAGTTTGGTATCAAATTAATTGTTATTATAAATCCCACAACGTGCCATTGTTGGATTGAACATAACTAGTTCAGGAAAAGTGTTTTAAAACTCTACTTGAAAGTTGCCAACATCAGCTTCATATTGCCCTTCTCTGATTGCCCAGCCTCTGGCAGCCTGGTCAGGCTACCTTAATGAGGTGTGAAATGGCCTGGGCTGAACCCAAAGGATGTGCCAGGGGGAAGAGATCTGCCTTGGCAGACGGTAAAACAGGATGGGGAGATAGCAGCCAAACTGGTCTTCAAAGGTAGGGAAGGACATTTGCTGCAACCCGAGACAATTAGGTGCTGTCTTTATTAGATTAGAAGAGGGCAGAAGAGGGGTGTGTTTAGGGTTTATAGCCACACCAGTGGTCCGTCTCAGCTGAATCTAACCTCCAAAAATCACTTTCAGCCATGTTGGTGTTTTGAAGAATGTTGCTCCGTTGGATTGATTTTTGCCACACTTCCCAGGAAGTGGTCATCAAAGAGGGAAGGAGTCTGCCTCTGATTGGACAACCCTCCCACCCCCGGTTTTCATCTCAGGAGCAAAGATAAATATGGCAGAGCTGCACCCACACCCCAGATCCCCACAAGGAATGACATCAGAAGAAGAACAACTGCCCTGCTGGACACCTGAACTGCACCTGGTAACTGTACTCTGAAGGACTGCACCAGCTGCATACTTGGGCTTCACCACGAAAAGGGCTTTGCCTGGCTTCAACTGGGCCCAGAAGGGACTCCCTGCTTGCTACAGGTGGAAAAAAAGCTAACCTGAGTCCTCTGCACAATATCCTGAAGAAACAGACTTGATGACCAACATCCAGTGGTCATTTTGAAGTTTAAGCCAGGTGCATTCTGGGAGTTGGAGTCCTAACCCTCAAGGAGCAACTCAGAGCTTTTGAACCTTGGGGTGAGCTGTGGTCTCCTAAAGGACATTCAAAGACCTTTGGGAAGAAGTTCCAGAAGTGTGGAGAATATTGGAGAAATTTTGGTAAAAAGCTCCATAAAAGGATCAACCCGACGATGAGAGTGAAGCTGGCTTACGTCGACCGTGACCTTGCCTGACTTGCAGGTTCGTCCCGCTGAAAAGCTCTTGAGACCGAGACTTCCAGGATTACACCGGACGGCTCCTCGAAAGGCAATCAGATGACATTGACTCAAAGTCGTCCGCGATCGAGAGAAAAAGCTCCAAGAAAGTAACTAAGTCAAAGGTAAAAAGTTGACTGGGACTTCCCACGCAGCGTATCCGACGAGGGCTCCAGGGACGTCAGATCAAGATTCAGGTTTGGCCCGGATGAAGATTTACATCCCGAAAAATCATCTAAGTCCGAACATAGAAATCTTCACCAAGGTCTCCTGTGACCTGCTATCAGAAGAGGGCTCCAGGGAGGTTGGATTGGATCTGTGACTTCATCCTGATGAAGAAAATCTTCATGGCAACGACTAAGTCCCATATTTATACTTTTTTAGCGCCGCATTTGTGCTGCTTTTTGACTCAAAAGCAGCGCAAACTTACAAAATAAAATTGTTCCAAGTATAAATATGGGCCTAAGTCCGATCATGGTTCACCTGAAACTATGTCTTTCCCCGGTCCAGGATCGACTAGATGACCAGATTGGCGCTTTTATTTTCTATACGCTAGAAAACATGAATTCTTCAAAAATGCATATCTCTGGTTCCCCTTATCTGATTTTATTTGTTTCAGTGTCAAATTAAAGATACAAATATGTCCTAGTTTTATAAATTGATTTCATATTTTTAAACTGTTGCTTGTGTTTTATTTAATTACTGTTTTGTGATACTTGAATGCCTTACTCACTTTGGCCCTCATTATGATCTCGGCAGTCCAAACAGTGGACCACTGAGATCACGTCCATGGCAGGACTGCCAGTGCTGGCGGTCCTATGACCGCCATATAATGATGCCTGGTGCCCACTGCCATTGATGGCGTTGTGAACAGCCAGACAACATACTGGTGGTTGATGGTGGAGGTGGATGCTGCTCCACACTCACCGCCATGTCAGCCAGATACTGCCACGCCTATTATGATGCAATAATAGGTGTGGTGGTGTATGGAGTCGAAGCTCTGCTGGCGGTGCAGCTTCCAGGGAGCCTGTTCCCTCCTGGGCCAGCACCACAGAAAAGGAAAGTGCTATCCGAGAGGGAAGGGGGGATAAGGGGACCTGAACAGAGGTGGCGTGGCAGGGAATGGTGAAGGGGTGGGGAGGCCTACAGAGAGATCATGGGAGGAGGGACTGGGTTGAAATTTCAGGTATTGGGGTGGGGGTGATGGTGGTGGGTCTAGGGGTTTGGGGGTGGGGGTGTCAGGGGGTTGTGGCAGTGGGGGGGCTGGCATTTCATTTACTGGTGATGGGAAGGAGAATTCTTGTCACCAGTATGCTTTCTGCCAGGGATTACCTGGCAGAGTATCCCACCAGGAAATCCCTGGTGGAAATGGGATCATTATCCCACCCGCGGTCTATAGTTGACCGCTGGGTGGCTACCCTCAGCCCGGCGGTCGACTCAGCCCTGGTGGTGGGTGGTAGTGAACTGGCTGCTTTGAAGCCAGTTCACTACTTGCATCATTATATGGCAGTCGAGCATTGCCATGCCATTGGCGGTCATAATGCCACCTCTGGCGAGGCAGTGTTTGACAGTCAAGATCATAATGAGGGAGACAAAGGGTTGAGCTGGTGTTAATTTATTGAGCTACCAAGTGTTGAGCTGGGGTTAATTTATTGAGACCTAACTGAAGCTAGTCAGGGTTAGTGGCCTATTGCTAAGTGTAGGTACTTACCTGCCCTTACCAGTAATCCACTTTCCAACAGACCTCCCCTGCATATCAATAGCCTTCAGGTGGGCCAAATTATGAAGATCCTCAACAAATAACCAACAACGCTTTCCCTCTAGTTATGCTATTATGATCCATTGTTGGTGGTGTTCTTCTTCATAGGCCTTTGGCATTATTCTTTAAGATTCTATGTTGACTCCTCCTAGAGATTAGGAGTCTTAGTGAAGACCAAAACTCAAGCAATCTCCATGTCTTCTCAGATAAAATTTTACCCCTTTTCAAACACCTGATCAAAAGTTGTAGGATCCAGATGGTGTTCCCAATCAACAGCCAAATGTAACATGGACAATGTGCACAACAACACTTTTGTCTGCCATGCCGTGCACATGGCTCATGTGCTACACTTTCTGCTATATTTCAAAGACCATTAGAATACTATCAGGACCAGTATGTCTGTGGTGATTTCAACTAGAACATTTTACTGAGAAAACATATATTTATACACAACAAAATGGTTAAGACCAGCCTATATTTACTTTATATTATTGACTACCAACATAGTGTCAAAGTAAGCATGTTTAAGAAAGTAGATATTTACTATTGTAAGCTCTAAACCTGTGTAATGCAATGACATGTTGATAGGAAATATTGTTCAGTTGATGTAAGTGCATGTTGATATTTAAAACACATAGGGGACTTCAGTGTTTGTCTAACCTTGACTGTCCAGACCTAACATGGAGCAGGCATTTTTGGTAATCCTGGAAGATATATGTCTGGGGAAATTGTAGCCAAAAACGAGCAATCAGAGGAAATAACACTTGATCAAGACTAAGGGATTGTTTACTTATAGAAATCCAGAGCTTAGAAGCTGACACTCCCAATGCATGAAGCCATTCCTATGTTGGTTCTACCAATCTAGTCATATAAATTGGGTCCAGGCTGGGTGCTTCTAAAATGAGAGTGCAATCACCATGTCCCAGAATCACGAGTTTGTGTTGGGGTTATACTATTATACCACACATAAGCCCCACAAAAGGCTTCTTGGGGGGAATGCATGTGAAGTGCAAACATTAAGACACAGGTTCATTGGACAGATTTTTTGCTCTAAAGTCTTTAAAGTCTACCTAGTCCTGACATCTTCCACTGATACTCACTGATCCCACAACAGCTCGGATCACACATTTTCTGTATCTACCTTAAATAACCGAAGATTGTGGCTGATTGTTCCTAGTCATTGAGGCCCTAGTGTCAAGCTTGGTTGAAAGCTATGTAGTTGCTTAGAATCCCAGTCCTCCCATGATAACTTAAAGTACAATGAATTACCTACCTATAAGTCCTTAGTATGTGGTAGGGCATGTAGGTTTAAGGACCCCAACATAGATGGTAGACCCATAGGTGGACTGCTGAGGTGCCCAGTGTCATTTTAAAGGCAGGTCTGCCTTGCTGGCTGCTTTTAAACTAAAGTTATATACAAAATCGACTTTGGAATTAAAATTACTTCTAAAGTCTTAAACTACCTTATTTTAACATATAAGTCACCCCTAAGGTGTGCCCTATGTGCCCCTTGGTTACGGTCCCATGGAACTATAAGCAGGGATCTTCTAAAAATTGTTTTAAAAGCCCTACTGAGGTGAAAAAGCCTATTTCCTTTTTCCCTCACTGTAGTGAATGGCCTTCATAGGCTAAAATGGGGAGACTTCACTAAGTCCCAATAAGTGCCAGACAGATTGAGTTTGGTATCAAATTAATTGTTATCATAAATCCCACAACTTGCCATTGTTGGATTGAACATAACTAGTTCAGGAAAAGTGTTTTAAAACTCTACTTGTAAGTTGCCAACATCAGCTTCATATTGCCCTTCTCTGATTGCCCAGCCTCTGGCAGCCTGGTCAGGATGCCTTAATGAGGTGTGAAGTGGCCTGGGCTGAACCCAAAGGATGTGCCAGGGGGAAGAGATCTGCCTTAGCAGATGGTAAAACAGGATGGGGGGATAGCAGCCAAACTGGGCTTCAAAGGTAGGGAAAGACATTTGCTGCAATCTGAGACAATTAGGTGTCATCTTGATTAGATTAGAAGAGGGCAGGAGAGGGGTGTGTTTAGGGTTTATAGCCACACCAGTGGTCTGTCTCAGCCGAATCTAACCTCCAAAAATCAGTTTCAGCCATGTTGTTGTTTTGAAGAATGTTGCTCACTAGGATTGATTTTTGCCACACTTCCCAGGAAGTGGTCATCAAAGAGGGAAGGAGTCTGCCTATGATTGGACAACCCTCCCACCCCCGGTTTTCATCTCAGGAGCAAGGATAAATATGGCAGAGCTGCACCCACCCCCCAGATCCCCACAAGGAATGACATTAGTAGAAGAACGACTGCCTTGCTGGACCCCTGAACTGCACCTGGACACTGTACTCTGAAGGACTGCACCAGCTGCATACTTGGGCTTCACCACGAAAAGGGCTTTGCCTGGCTTCAACTGGTCCCAGAAGGGACTCCCTGCTTGCTACAGGTGGAAAAAAGCTAACCAGATTCCTCTGCACAAAATCCTGAAGAAACAGACTCCATGACCAACATCCAGTGGTCATTTTGAAGTTTAAGCCAGGTGCATTCCAGGAGTTGGAGTCCTAACCCTCAAGGAGCAACTCAGAGCTTTTGGAACCTTGGGGTGAGCTGTGGACTCCTAAAGGACCTTCAAAGACCTTTAGGAAGAAGTTCCAGAAGTTTGGAGAATATTGGAGAACTTTTGGTAAAAAACTCCATGAAGGGACCAACCCGACGATGAGAGTGAAGCCGGCTTACGTCGACCGCGACCTGGCCTGATTGCAGGTTCGTCCTGCTGAACAGCTCTGGAGACCAAGACATCCAGGATTACACCGGGCGGATCCTCGAAAGGCAATCCGATGACGTTGACTCAAAGTCGTCCGAGGTCAGAGAGAAAAAGCTCCAAGAAAGTAACTAAGTCCAAAGGTAAAAAGTTGACTGGGACTTCCCACACAGCGTATCCGAAGAGGGCTCCAGGGACGTCAGATCAAGATGCAGGTTTGGCCCGGATGAAGATATCCGTCCCGAAAAATCATCTAAGTTGGAACATAGAAATCTTCACCGAGGTCTCCTGTGACCTGTATCTGAAGAGGGCTCCAGGGAGGTTGGATTGGATCTGTGACTTTGCCCTGCTGAAGAAAATCTTCAAGAAAACAACTGAGGCCCTTATTTATACTTTTTTAGCCCTGCATTTGCGCCACTTTTTGACTCAAAAGTGGCACAAACTTACAAAATACAATTGCTCCTTCTATAAATATGGGACTAAGTCTGATCACGGTCCACCTGAAACTGTGACTTTGCCCGGTCAAGGATCGACTAGATGACCAGATTGGCGATTTTAATTTCTATGCGCTAGAAAACATGAATTCTTTAAAAATTCATATCTCTGATTTCCCTTATCCGATTTTGTTTGTTTCAGTGTCAAATTAAAAATACAAATATTTCCTAGTTTTATAAATTGGTTTCATATTTTTAAACTGTTGCTTGTGTTTTATTTAATTACTGTTTTGTGATACTTGAGTGCTTTACACACTTTGGCCCTCATTATGATCTCGGCGGTCCAAACAGTGGACCACTGAGATCACAGCCACGGCAGGACCGCCACTGCCATATAATGATGCCTGGTGCACACTGTCATTGATGGCGGTGTGAACAGCCAGAGGTCATACTAATGGTCTTGGCGGAGGTGGATGCTGCTCCACCCTCACCTCCATGTCAGCCAGATACCGCCACACCTATTATGATGCAATAATAGGTGTGGTGGAGTATGAGCTTGAAGCGCTGCCGGCGGTGCAGCTTTCAGGGAGCCTGTTCGATCCTGGGGCAGCACCACAGAAATGGAAAGTGCTGTCCGAGAGGGAAGGGGGATGAGGGGATCTGAACAGAGGTGGGGTGGTAGGGAATGGTGAGGGGGGTGGGGGTCCTACAGAGAGATCAGGGGAGGAGGGACTGGGTTGAAATTTCAGGGATGGGGTGGGGGTGATGGTGGTGGGTCTAGGGGTTTAGGGGGTGGGTAGGTGTTGTGGCATTTCACTTACTAGTGATAGGAATGAGAATTCTTGTCACCAGTATGCTTTCTGCCAGGGATTACCTGGCTGGGTATCCCATCAGGAAATCCCTGGTGGAAATTGGATCACTATCCCACCCGCAGTCTATGGTTGACTGCTGGATGGCTACATTCAGCCCGGCAGTCGACTCAGCCCTGGCGGTGGGTGGTAGTGAACTGGCTGCTTTGAATCCAGTTCACTACTTGCATCACTATACAGCAGTCTAACATCGCCATGCCATTGGTGCTCATTCCGCCACCAGTAGTGTGGCAGTGTTCGATAGTCAAGATCATAATAAGGGCTTTCGTTCCCCAAGTTAAGCCTTGTTGCTTAGCTTAGGAGAAAAAGGGTTGAGCTGGTGTTAATTTATTGAGCTACCAAGTGTTGAGCTGGGGTTGAGCTGGGGTTAATTTATTGAGACCTAATTGAACCTAGTCGGGGTTAGTGGCCTATTGCTAAGTGTATGTACTTACCTGACCTTACCAGTAATCCACTTCCCAACAGACTTCCCCTGCATATCAATAGCCTTCAGATGGGCCAACTTATGGAGATCCTCGACAAATAACCCACAACGCTTTCCCTCTAGTTATGCTATTGTGATCCATTGTTCCATTGTTGGTGGTGTTCTTCTTCATAGGCCTTTGACATAATTCCTCAAGATCCTATGTTGACTCCTCCTAGAGATTAGGAGTCTTAGTGAAGACCAAAACTCAAGCAATCTCCATGTCTTCTCAGATAAAATGTTACCCCTTCTCAAACCCCTGATCAAAAGTTGTAGGATCCAGATTGTGTTCCCAATCAACAGCCATATGTAACATGGACACTGTGCACAACAAAACGTTTGTCTGCCATGGCGTGCACATGGCTCATGTGCTACACTTTCTGCTATATTTCAAAGACCATTAGAATACTATCAGGACCAGTATGTCTGTGGTGATTTCAACTAGAACATTTTACTGAGCAAACATATATTTTTACACAACAAAATGGTTAAGACCAGCTTATATTTACTTTATATTATTGACTACCAGCATAGTGTCCAAGTAAGCATGTTTAAGAAAGTAGATATTTACTATTGTAAGCTCTAAACCTGTGTAATGCAATGACATGTTGATAGGAAATATTGTTCACTTGATGTAAGAGCAGGTTGATATTTAAAACACTTTGGGGACTTCAGTGTTTGTGTAACCTTGACTGTCCAGACCTAGGATGGAACAGGCATTTTTGGTAATCCTGGAAGATATATGTCTGGGAAGTTGTAGCCAAAAATGAGAAATCAGAGGAAATAACACTTGATTAAGACTAAGGGATTGTTTGCTTATAGAACTCCAGAGCTGAGAAGCTGACATTCCCAATGCATGAAGCCATTCCTATGTTGGTTCTACCAATTTAGTCATATCAGTTGGTTCCAGGCTGGGTGCTTCTAAAATGAGAGTGCAATCACCATGTCCCAGAATCACCAGTTTGTTTTGGGGTTATAATATTACACCACACATGAGCCCCACAAAAGGCTTCTTGGGGGAATGCATGTGAAATGCAAACATTAAGACACAGGTTAATTGGACAGATTTATTGCTCTAAAGTCTTTAAAGTCTACCTAGTCCTGACATCTTCCACTGATACTCACTGATCCCACAACAGCTTGGATCACAAATTTTCTGGATCGACCTTAAATAAATGAAGATTGTGGCTGATTGTTCCTATTCATTGAGGCCATAGTGTCAAGCTTGGTTAAAAGATAGGTAATTTCTTAGAACACCAGTCCTCCCATGATAACTTAATGTACAATGAATTGCCACTTTTCAAAGAGATGCAATGGGATAGTGGAGAAGAAATAGAGAAATAGGAACCAGTCATCTGGGTGAGCTTGTTCAATCACAGGGTTTTGGACACATGGTCTTTGGACTCAGATTATGGCAATATGAGGAAAAAGGAACATCAGGTTACCAATGGGTACTGGAGGGTATATGTGTATTACATGAAAGATAGACTTCACAATTTCCTAATCTTCAATTCAAATGTAGCTTTGTTGAGCTCTAACTTCAATTGGAAATAGACGTAGAACCCCAGTATGCCAAAGAGCAATAAAGTTGAAGCAAGATGCTAACAGCAGGAAATGCAGATAGACCAAAAACAGAAACAAGGCAAAGCTTCTATGTTTCAGAGCCTATGGTACCTAAAAGGAAGCAGACCAACAAACTGGAGAAATGGGAGGCCTGGTGACAGGATAAGATGCAAGCAGATAAGTCATACAACTAACTAAATCATTGCCAGGGACCTTTCTGAAAGTTTGAAGTGTTTGCATACTTGCTCTCCCAGTGTCAACCAGGAATTTAATACCTAAACCTGGGTAGTCTGTACATCCAAGTTCTATAAAGTCTACAGCATTTTACACTCTGTTCATGTGTCGAACTATAAGGGAAGTATGAACAAGAATATTTATTTTCTTGGACAGCATGTTCCCTACCCTGAATTCCATGGCATTGTGGTCTGAAGAAACACAAAAGATGGCATATGTCTTTGATGTGCCTGTCATTTCCAAACTCACAGGAATAGACATAGGGGGTCATTATGACCCCGGCAGTGAGTGTTGATGTGGCAGAAGTACTGCCAACAGACTGGCAGTACATACTGCCACATTATGAAAATGGTGGGTTGGCAGAAGCCAACCTGCCACTTCTCCACTCATACCACCATGGCGGTATCAGTCGCTGGTCCGGAAATATCAGTCTCCAGCCCAGTGGCGAGCACAGTACCACCGGCGGTATTATGAGCCTTCCTACCTCCATGGTTTTCGTAGGCGGCTCCCCCAACCCCTCAACACTCACCAGCGCCCCATCCCCCTCCATCAAGTCCCCCCATCCCTTCCGATCAACACACACACCCTGCACCCTCTCGATCAACACAGACACCCCCCCACTCCCCATACACACACACACACACACACACACACACACACTGACAGATATGCACCACGCATACACCCAATCCCTCACACTGGCATACACACATTCATACTTCCAGAAATGCTCGCACACATTCTTACACACAATCACACTGACATGCAGACATGCACTCACCTCACCATTCTTACACACATTCACTCACAACATACAACCACGCATACATCACAACACACACAGACACATTCATACACACATTCACACATTCATGCACACAACCAGATACACACACACATCCTCCACCCCACTTCCCTGTCGGAAGCCTGACTTACCTTTGTCAAGGATTTCTTCTGTCAGGGAATGGGAAGGGGCGCTGCTACCTCTAGCAGCGCCGGCCAGCAGAACACCGCCAGGCTGTATCACAGGCCATGATACGGCTGGCGGCGTTCAGTTGCCTGGCCTGGCGTGGCATGGCGTGGCGGTGCTGGTGGTAGCAGCGCCAGCTTACCACCATCTGCCAGCATGATCACTGCTAGATTTCCACCCTTCTTGTGGCGGAAGTCCGGCAGTGATCATAATATGGCGGACGGATGGTAGCCGCGGTGATGATATTTTGGCGGGCGTCACCGCGGCGGTAGGTGGTTTTTACTGCCAATATCAAAATGACCACCATCATTTCTTGGGAATCCAAATTTGGCCAATGAAGGAATGAATGCACTTTCTTGTGTCTCATAACCTAAGATTTAATTAACATCCAGACCTCATGTCACAATCAACATACATACCTTACATGACACATAGGGCCTCATTCCGACCCTGGCCGGTGGCAGTAGCCGCCGGCCTGGCGGGGCCCGCCAGAATACCGCTGCGCGGTCAAAAGACCGCCGCGGTTATTCTGGGTTTCCCGCTGGGCTGGCGGGCGACCGCCAGAAGGCCGCCCGCCAGCCCAGCGGGAAACACCCTTCCATGAGGATGCCGGCTCCGAATGGAGCCGGCGGAGTGGAAGGGGTGTGACGGGTGCAGTTGCACCTGTCGCGATTTTCAGTGTCTGCATGGCAGACACTGAAAATCTTGGTGGGGCCCTGTTATGGGGGCCCCTGCAGTGCCCATGCCATTGGCATGGGCACTGCAAAAAAAACTACGCCAACCTGTGTGTCAACTGCAGCTGAAAGAATATTACTTATTATATGTTTATTTGGCAGTCTATTGGAAAGGCGTTCAAGCGATTGATGAATTCTCTCACTAGCATGACCTTAAAGACTACGATGGTCATTACAACCCTGGCGGTTGGTGTTAAAGCGGCGGTAATACCGCCAACAGGCCGGCGGTAAAAAGTTTGCAATTACGACCGTGGCGGAAACCACCAACAAAGACAGCCACTTTAACACTCTGAACGCCACGGCGGTACAAACAAACAGGCGGGAGACAATGTACCGCCCACACTACTATGACAGGCCAATCTGCCACCGTTTCCGGGGCGGATTCACCGTGGATAAAAACACAGCGGAAACAGGAATCCCGATGGAAAAACGCTCACCTCTACACACCCCACGAGGAACGAGGACGTAATGGACCTGGAACTCCAAATTCTCCCTGCAATAGCCTTCCTGCTCCTCTACCAGGAGCATGAACACCGGCGGCGAAGACCACGGTGAGTACTGCACCTACGACACAGGGGAGGGGGAGGGAAAAATCAGGGACACACACACACGCAACACCCCCACCCCACCCACTACAACACACACACTAATGCATATCAATACATCACAGTTACACCCCCAAACCCCCCCCCGGAAGAATGCAAAGACAATAGAAAATGAGTGTAACCATTGTAATATATTAAAAGCAAGTAGGCAGAAATATATATATACACCATGTACAAAATATATACCAAGCATAGTAGTCCAGGTAGTGCTCTAAGAAAGTCAGTGGAACATTGGGACCACACGGTATGGGCGAGGCCCACACAAGATCCCCGACCATCACAGGGAGAACACTGCAGGGGCATCAGACAGCAACTAAACAGGCACCTCAGGGGGAGGGAAATGGGGGGGCACCTCAGCCGCTTGAGTGCACAACGCCAAATCCACGGGGGGCCACATGCCCACTCTTCAATCCTGGGGAGTGCAAAGCCACAGTCTCTCAAGTCTCTACAGTGGGTGGGTTGCCCAATGTCCAATCCTGGGGAGTGCAAAGCCAGTCTCTCAGGTCTGCCGGCATGATCACTGCTAGATTTCCACCCTTCTTGTGGCGGAAGTCCGGCAGTGATCATAATATGGCGGACGGATGGTAGCCGCGGTGATGATATTTTGGCGGGCGTCACCGCGGCGGTAGGTGGTTTTTACTGCCAATATCAAAATGACCACCATCATTTCTTGGGAATCCAAATTTGGCCAATGAAGGAATGAATGCACTTTCTTGTGTCTCATAACCTAAGATTTAATTAACATCCAGACCTCATGTCACAATCAACATACATACCTTACATGACACATAGGGCCTCATTCCGACCCTGGCCGGTGGCAGTAGCCGCCGGCCTGGCGGGGCCCGCCAGAATACCGCTGCGCGGTCAAAAGACCGCCACGGTTATTCTGGGTTTCCCGCTGGGCTGGCGGGCGACCGCCAGAAGGCCGCCCGCCAGCCCAGCGGGAAACACCCTTCCATGAGGATGCCGGCTCCGAATGGAGCCGGCGGAGTGGAAGGGGTGTGACGGGTGCAGTTGCACCTGTCGCGATTTTCAGTGTCTGCATGGCAGACACTGAAAATCTTGGTGGGGCCCTGTTATGGGGGCCCCTGCAGTGCCCATGCCATTGGCATGGGCACTGCAGGGGCCCCCAGGGGCCCCACGACACCCCATACCGCCATTCTCTTCCTGGCGGCCAAAACCGCCAGGAACAGGATGGCGGTATGGGGCTCGGAATCCCCAGGGCAGCGGGAAACCGGCGGTGCACCGCCGGTTTTCCGTTTCTGACCGCGGCTGTACCGCCGCGGTCAGAATGCCCATGGGAGCACCGCCAGCCTGTTGGCGGTGCTCCCGCGGTCGTTGGCCCTGGCGGTTTTTACCGCCAGGGTCAGAATGACCCCCATAATATTGTCAATGGACACCAGAATATTATTCATAGGGTAGTTTAACCTACAGGCATGTATTTTTGCTGAGGTTCAACATTCAAAATATTTATATTGTATTTAGCTACAAGTGGAATGAACTCACACATGGGATTTGTAATAGTTTCCTGCCTCTCGAATGACTGCTAATGCAGGTTTACTTTCTGTCTATGTATGTTTGAGAAAAAAAACTACGCCAACCTGTGTGTCAACTGCAGCTGAAAGAATATTACTTATTATATGTTTATTTGGCAGTCTATTGGAAAGGCGTTCAAGCGATTGATGAATTCTCTCACTAGCATGACCTTAAAGACTACGATGGTCATTACAACCCTGGCGGTTGGTGTTAAAGCGGCGGTAATACCGCCAACAGGCCGGCGGTAAAAAGTTTGCAATTACGACCGTGGCGGAAACCACCAACAAAGACAGCCACTTTAACACTCTGAACGCCACGGCGGTACAAACAAACAGGCGGGAGACAATGTACCGCCCACACTACTATGACAGGCCAATCTGCCACCGTTTCCGGGGCGGATTCACCGTGGATAAAAACACAGCGGAAACAGGAATCCCGATGGAAAAACGCTCACCTCTACACACCCCACGAGGAACGAGGACGTAATGGACCTGGAACTCCAAATTCTCCCTGCAATAGCCTTCCTGCTCCTCTACCAGGAGCATGAACACCGGCGGCGAAGACCACGGTGAGTACTGCACCTACGACACAGGGGAGGGGGAGGGAAAAATCAGGGACACACACACACGCAACACCCCCACCCCACCCACTACAACACACACACTAATGCATATCAATACATCACAGTTACACCCCCAAACCCCCCCCCGGAAGAATGCAAAGACAATAGAAAATGAGTGTAACCATTGTAATATATTAAAAGCAAGTAGGCAGAAATATATATATACACCATGTACAAAATATATACCAAGCATAGTAGTCCAGGTAGTGCTCTAAGAAAGTCAGTGGAACATTGGGACCACACGGTATGGGCGAGGCCCACACAAGATCCCCGACTATCACAGGGAGAACACTGCAGGGGCATCAGACAGCAACTAAACAGGCACCTCAGGGGGAGGGAAATGGGGGGGCACCTCAGCCGCTTGAGTGCACAACGCCAAATCCACGGGGGGCCACATGCCCACTCTTCCATCCTGGGGAGTGCAAAGCCACAGTCTCTCAAGTCTCTACAGTGGGTGAGTTGCCCAATGTCCAATCCTGGGGAGTGCAAAGCCAGTCTCTCAGGTCTCTACAGGGGTGGGTTGCCCACTGTCCAATCCTGGGGAGTGCAAAGCCACAGTCTCACAAGTGGATGACAGTCTCCACTGGTTCTGGCGGGGGCATGGTGCCTAGAGTGCTTCACCCTGCTAAGGACAGAGGTAGTGGATGGATCTCTCCACTGGTTCTGGAGGGGGCATAGTGCCCAGAGTGCATCATCCTGCTAAGGACAGAGGTAGTGGATGACAGTCTCCACTGGTTCTGGAGGAGGCATGGTGCCCAGAGTGCATCATTCACCCCGCGACGGACTCAGTTGCGTCAGTGCCCCTGCCGCTCATGGGCTAGCGGTGCTTGAGACGGCGGTGCCCTGTTCAGTGGTGCTTGAGATGGCGGTGCCCTGTTCAGCGGTGCTTGAAACGGCGGTGCCCTCTTCAGCGGTGCTTGAGATGGCGGTGCCCTGTTCAGCGGTGCTTGAAGCGGCGGTGCCCTGCTCAGGCGGTGCTTGAGATGGCGGTGCCTGTTCAGCGGTGCTTGAGGCGGCGGTGCCCTGTTCAGCGGTGCTTGAGATGGCGGTCTCCATTGCAGGGTCTCAGCTGCTGGCGGTCCTTCATGGCCCAGCGGGGCTTTTGCTGGCGGTCCTTCATGGCCCAGCGGGGCTTTTGCTGGTGGTCCTTCATGGCTCAGCGGGGCTAGTGCTGGCGGTCCTTCATGGCCCAGCGTGGCTAGTGCTGGCGGTCCTTCATGGCCCAGCTGGGCTGGTGCTGGCGGTGGCCTCCTGGCCAGGTGGGCTGGTGCTGGCGGTGGCCTCCTGGGCAGCTGGGCTGGTGCTGGTGGTGGCCTCCTGGGTAGCTGGGCTGATGCTGGCGGTGGCCTCCTTGGCAGCTGGGCTGGTGCTGGTGGTGGCCTCCTGGGCAGCTGGGCTGGTTCTGGCGGTGGCCTCCTGGGCAGCTGGGCTGGTGCTGGCGGTGGCCTCCTGGGCAGGTGGGCTGGTGCTGGCGGTGGCCTCCTGGGCAGCTGGGCTGATGATGGTGGTGGCCTCCTGGGTAGCTGGGCTGATGCTGGCGGTGGCCTCCTTGGCAGCTGGGCTGGTGCTGGCGGTGGCCTCCTGGGCAGCTGGGCTGGTTCTGGCGGTGGCCTCCTGGGCAGCTGGGCTGGTGCTGGCGGTGGCCTCCTGGGCAGGTGTGCTGGTGCTGGCGGTGGCCTCCTGGGCAGCTGGGCTGATGCTGGTGGTGGCCTCCTGGGCAGGTGGACTGGTGCTGGCGGTGGCCTCCTGGGCATCAGGGATGATGGTGGTCTACTCCTCCGTGCTGCTCTTCCCAGACCTGCCAGGTTTCTTGTGGCCCTTCCCCACCTTGGAAGGTGTCACAGCTGACTCCACACTCCCACCTGTACCCCTGGGAGCAGCTTTGGTGGCTGGAGTCTTCCCCCTCTCCCGCCGGGCACTGGCCAACTTCTGATGCTTCACAGGTGGGGGACTGTCTGTGCTGTGGCTCCGTGCCACACTGGCTGCTCTGGTGGCCGGTGCACTCCCGATTCCGGTGACTACAGGCACCACTGGTCCCAGAGATGTTGTGGCTGAGGTGCTAGTTCGGGACCTATGAGACGGACGGGGTGGGGGAGGTGTGGGAAAGAGGTCAAGGTTGGACCGGAAAAGTTTTTGGGACACACTGGGACGGGTAGCTGGAGGGGGTTTGGGAGTGAAGGAAGAGGTGGTGGTTTTAGGAGGTATACGTTTGGTGACTTTGGGTGAAGGTGCATGCGCTGGAGGCAGTTGTGAGGTGGATGACTGTTGGGTGGGTGTGTGCCTGCGTTTGGGTATCTTGGGAGGGGGCGTCACAGACACACTGGGAGAGGACACAGAAGATGTGTGAACGGTAGTGGGGGTGGTGACTGCACGTGAGTGGGGTGGGGTGGTGGGTGTGCTGAAGAGGGACGTAGTGGTTGTAGAGGTAGTGCATGCAGGTGTGAGTGTAGACGAGACTGGGAGGGACGAGGGAGACGAGGAGGAGGGGGACACAGTGGAGGCAGTGGATGTTGGTGTGTCTGCATGTGTGTGATGCTTGCGTGAGTGCCTGTGAGATGTGTGGTGCTTATGTTTGCCTGACCTTCCCTTTGGGTGTTGAGGTGTGTGCATGTTGGTCTGTAGGTGTGTTTGGGATAGGCTGAGGTACAGGGGATTGGGTCGGGGGGGAGGAAGTTGGAGGGGGGAGGCTAGAGACAGGGACAATGGCTGCCATCAGTGCTGAGGCCAGAGTCTGAAAAGCTCACTGAAGGGCCGCCTGACCAGAATGAATGCCCTCCAGGAATGCATTGGTTTGTTGCAACTGCCTCTCTACACCCTGGATGGCATTCAAAATGGTAGACTGCCCAACAGTGAGGGACCTGAGGAGGTCAATGGCCTCCTCACTGAGGGCAGCAGGGGTGACTGGGGCAGGGCCTGAGGTGCCTGGGGCGAAGGTGATGCCCACCCTCCTGGGTGAGCGGGCATGGGGAAAAGGCTGAGGGGCTGCTGCAAGGGCGGTGCTGGTAGGGGGGGTGGCGGCTGTACCTGTAGATGCGGGGGGAACAGATGTTGCCGCCACCGCAAGGGAGCTCCCATCAGAGGACGAGTCCGTGTCGCTGGTGTCAGCTCCTGTCCCTGCCGTGGAGCTCCCCTCGCCCTCCATCCCACTGGTGAGTTCAGACTCCGTAGTGTCGCCCTCCAGGGCCATGTGGGATGCAGCTCCCTCGTGCTCCGGTGCCACTGCCCCTCCGCCTGATGATGCTAATGCACACAAGAACAGGTTGACCACAAAAAGGGGGGGGGGGAGACAGAAGAAAGACATGTTGAGTGCATGCATTACCGCTACCATTGGCGGACACGACAGACACAGAAGCCCCTGCACTACGCCGCGCTCTTGGGCTCCACTGTTCAATTCCTGGGAAATGGACTACAAAGCTATGGACGACATCTGCACACATGGATGACACAGGGGCATGACTAGGTGTACTTGGCACTCTACAGAGGTGGGCTGGGGTGCCACATGGCCTGCCTTACAGAGGGGCCTTGCCTACGGAAATTGCCCTGACCTAGGGAAACCCACAGCCCACCTCCCCCACCCAGACCCCTCAACTGCACGCAAAGTCAGCAGAATGAGAGTGTACTCACCCCCTTGTGGCTGCTGTGATGCCCTCGAACGCCCATCCAACTCCGGGTAGGCCACTGCCAGGATCCTGAACATCAGGGAGGTCATGGTGCGACGGGCACCCCTCCCACGTTGGGAGGCCATCCCCAGCTGAGCCTCCGCTGTCTTCTTGCTCCAGCGGGGAATGTCCTCCCATCTTTTCTGGCAGTGGGTGCTCCGTCTGTGGTAGACCCCCAGGGTCCGGACGTCCTTGGCGATGGCACACCAAATATCTTTTTTCTGGTGGGCGCTGACCTACATGAAATGTACAGGGGAAAATGAGAAGTTATTACCAACTGCACCGTCAAACTGATTGGCCCCCATCCCTACCCTTGCCATGTGGCACATTCATTCACCGTCTTTCATTCATGCAGCAGTCTCCCCCCTTCCTTCTTACATCCAGCCCTCTCCACACAGGCATAGCCCATACAACATGCTCCCTGTGTACTTACCAGTTTGTCAGTAGGACCGTAGAGTAGCGTGTACTGGGGAGGACCCCATCCACAAGCTTCTCCAACTCCTCCGATGTGAAGGCAGGGGCCCTTTCCCCAAACACTCGAGCCATTGTCTCTTCCAAACCGAGGTCACAGCAGCACTTGCAGTGTAGCTGCTCTCCTGTCGAAGATCAGGTATCGAGTGATTGAACAGATAGAAAATGGCGGTCACGTCCGCGGCGGTGCGTACCGTCACCGCCGGCGTACATCGTCATTGGCTCCTGGGACCCATAGGGTCCACTGTTAACCAATGCAGCATTGCGCCCCGGTCTTCGACCGCCTACCGCGACGGTGTACAACGCCAGCGCAGTTACCTCACATCCCATTGTCCCACTTTAGAGGGCCCCACATGGCTTAATTTCCAACTGTGTCACACATACCTAGGCCTAGACTCAACACACACACAGTCCACCATTTGTGTATGATTGGTGTTCTGGGTAAACTGTGGGTACGTACCTCTGAATTGTTTGACTCTGTGTTCGCTGTTGTCCTTCATAGGCACCGTCCACTGGGACATATGAGGAGATGGTGGCATCCTCCGGTGTACTGTCCGTTGGTGGACCTGTCGACAATGGAGGAGTGACATTTGATTATCACATACAGGCTTGACCGTGCCACAATCCAGGAACTGTGTATCCAGTTGGAGCCAGACCTGATGTCAGCAATTCGCCATCCCACAGGAATCCTCCCTCAAGTGCAGGTGCTGTGAGTGCTCCATTTCCTTGCATGTGGGTCTTTCCAAACAACAGTGGCCATAGCATCAGGGATGTCCCAGCCTATGTTTTCCAACGTATTGTCCAGAGTGTTGTCTGCCCTTCTGAAACACGTGCGGAGCTACATCATTTTCCCTCAGTTGGAGGATTTGCCTACATTGAAAGGGAATTTCTATGCCCTGTGGCACATCCCCAACATCATAGGTGCCATTGATGGGACACATGTGGCTTTGGTCCCCGAAACCGGTCCCAGGATGCTTGTTTCCGGTCCAGGGAGAACCTGGCCTGGCAGTTCGGGCTGGACTGTTCCCATGAGGAACAGGGTCAAGACTAATTTGCATATGGCTGGGTTCAAACTGGGGTGGCATGGTGAGCAAAATAATGGATGGATTAAACCCAGATCTGTGACTGGGGGTGAATGTTTGATTAGTTCCGCATTCCGTCCATCCAGTTACGCTATCCCACAGTGTTTGTGTTTTGCTTTGCTTTGGTCCCCCCCCCCACAGGAGTGAACAGGTGTACAGAAACCGGAAGAGTTATCATTCTATGAATGTACAGATGGTATGGTTGGCAGACCAGTACATCTCCCATGTGAATGCCAAGTTCCCTGGCTCAGTGATTGACGCCTACATCCTGTGGAATAGCAGCATCCCTTATGTGATGGGTCAACTCCAGTGGCACTGTGTGTGGCTATTAGGTGAGCACCTGGAGGCAAGTCAGTGGGAATGGTAGTCTGGGTCTGGGGATATCCCTCCAGGTTAGTGCGTTTCTAACAATTGTCCCTCACCATTTGCAGGTGACCATGGTTACCCCAACCTGTCATGGCTACTGACCCCAGTGAGGAATCCCAGGACAAGGGCAGAGGAACGCTACAATGAGGCCCATGGACGAACTAGGAGGCTGATCGAGCGGACCTTCGGCCTCCTGAAGGCCAGGTTCAGGTGCCTCCATATGACAGGTGGATCCCTATTCTACTCACCAAAGAAGGTGTGCCAGATCATCGTGGCCTGCTGTATGCTTCATAACTTGGCTTTGCGACGACAGGTGCCTTTTCTGCAGGAGGATGGTCCAGATGGCGGTGTTGTGGCAGCTGTGGAACCTGTGGACAGTGAAGACGAGGAAGCAGAGGAAGAAGACATGAACAACAGGGACTCAGTGATCCAGCAATATTTCCAGTGAGACACAGGTAAGAGTACAGACCTGCCTACTACATGTGCTTTAAAACTACTACCTCTCTATTGTGTGTTGTTTTCACCCAGTGTATGGTCACTGAGTTGTCACTTTCCCTTACGATTTCACAGATGTGGGTCCCACTGTGTGACATCTGCTTAGATTCCTCATGGACTAGAGCTGCGTGACATAGATATGTTGACGTTACAATTGAAGGAGCATTTTGTTACTGTAATTGCTAATAGACTATTTCGAAATCACAGACAGACTCCAGATTGTTTTGTGCTTTAAGTGTGTTTATTTAAGTGCTCAATATTGGAGGGGGTAGTGAAATGATGAGGGGTGATGGCGGAGGAATGTCCATGGCAGAGTCCAGTCTATTAGTCTCACAGGTGCATTGCCCAAATGGGCATAGGAAGTGGAGCTGGGGCAGTTAAAGTATGGACAGGGTGACAAAGTGGGACAGTAGGATGACAATCAGGGTGGTCTCATTTCTTGGCGAGGTCTTGGCATCGTGCTCTGTCTTTGTCCTGGATCTCAGGGACCGTTTGCCGGGTGGTTCTCCCTCTGCAGGGGGTGGGGTGCTGGTGTGGTGGTCCTGTGGCAGGGCGTCCTGTCCACTAGCGCTAGCGGAGGTGGTGGGCAGTTCATTGTCCATGCTAGTGTCAGGGGCCCCTTGTAGTGCCACAGTGTCCCTCCTGGTGTTGAGTACCTCCTTCAGCACCCCTACGATGGTGCCCATGGTGGAGCTGATGGTTCTGAGTTCCTCCCTGAAACCCATATACTGTTCCTCCCGCAAGCGCTGGGTCTCCTGAAACTTGGCTAGTACCGTTGCCATCGTCTCCTGAGAGTGGTGGTATGCTCCCATGATGGAGGAGAGGGCCTCGTGGAGAGTGGGTTCCCTTGGACTGTCCGCCCCCTGTCGCACAGCAGCCCTCCCAGTTCCCCTGTGTTTCTGGGCCTCCGTCCCCTAGACCGTGTGCCCACTACCACTTCTCCCAGGTCCCTGTTGTTGCTGGGGTGGTGGGTTATCATGGGTTCCCTGTAGTGGTGGACACACTACTGATTGATGTGTCCTGGGGACGGAGGTATGGGCCCGCTGGGTGGGTACTGTGCTGGTGTTTCCAGAGGGGGGAAGGTCTGTGGTGGCCTGTGACTGGGTGAGGGGAACCGACTGTCCCAAGGTCCCAATGGGTCGGGCTGGTCATCTAGATCCAGTTGGACAGAGCTGCTGTCATCACTGTGGGCCTCTTCTGTTGGTGGTGTGGACGTGTGTGGACCCTCCTGTCCGGTGACGTTGGGTAGGGGTCCTGCAGGGGTATAAAAGGATGGTTATTACATCTGTGTGTGTCATGGTGTGCAATGGGTGGGTGACCGTGTACCCCAGTGCTTGCATTCCTGTGTGGGACCTTGTGTGAGGATGGTTTAAGGGGTTGTATGGGTATGTGCAGTGGCCATGCTTTAGTGATGGGTGTCCATGCTTTGTTTTTGCATGCAGGGCTTGGTGTTAGGATGGTGGTTTGTGATGTTGGGACATATGTGAGGAGTTCGGGTGCTGAGGGTGAGGGTGAGGGTGGGGGTATGTGATGGCATGCAGGTAGGGTGGGGGATGTAATAATTAAGATTTGTCTTACCAGAGTCCATTCCTCCACCTACTCCTGCGAGGCCCTCAGGATGCAGAATCGCCAAGACCTGCTCCTCCAATGTTGTTAGTTGTGGGTGAGGAGGTGGGAGTCTGCCGCCAGTCCGCTGAACCGCCTGGTGGTGTCTTGAGACCACGGAACGCACCTTCCCCCGTAGGTCATTCCACCTCTTCCTGATGTCCTCCCGATTTCTTGGGTGCTATCCCACTGCGTTGACCCTGTCCACTATTCTTTGCCATAGCTCCATCTTCCTTGCAATTGAGGTGTGCTGCACCTACTCCTAATAGCTGTGGCTCTACCCGGACGATTTCCTCCACCATGACCCTGAGCTCCTCCGAGAACCTGGGGTGTCTTTGCCGTGCCATGGGGTGGTGTAGGTGATGTGTGGGGTGGAGTGTGTGTTGTTAAGTGTGCTGATATGTAGTGGTGTGTTGTGTGAGGTGCGTGGAAGTTCTGTGGGTGATGGTGTTGTGTGCCTGTGGATGCTGTTGTTCTTGCTGGTGCTATTTCTCCCTGGCCTTCTTTAGGAATTTTTTGTCGTGTGGGTTTGTGGGTGATGTGGTTGTGTGTTTTATATTGTAATGGGTGTGTGGGAGTGGTGTGTGTATGTGTATCAGGTGTGTGTATTTGGAATTGTCCAATGTGGCTGTGTTTTGTAAGAGTGTGTGTATTTTGAGCGTGGTGGTGTGTACCGCCAATGGAATACTGTGGTTCAAAGACCGCTGCGTGAATTCGTGTGTTGTGATAGTGTGGGCGTATTTCTGTTGGCGTGACGGTGGAGGTTTTGTTTTCGCCAGTTTATCACTGACCTTTGGTGTGGCGGACTTATGTGGGTATCTGAATTTTGTCGGATTCCGAAATGTGGGTCATAATAGCTGTGGTGGAATTCTGCGGCCGCGGTGGTGTGTTGGCAGTCTTCTGCACGGCCGTAAGCGGCTTTTACCACCAATGTTGTAATGACCGCCTACATCTAATTGCTCCCTTGTGAGCTCTAGGTCAACAAAAAAATAATGTCTAAAAACTATGACCAGAATAATCCTCAAAATTGTTGCTAGAAGCTTAACTATTGTTATAGAGAGCTCCCAGTTAGCTGTTGATATCTGGAATAAAGACTTCCGGGTAAACTGAGTAAAGTCCAATCAAAGGTGACATTCAGGTGGTCATTATGACAATGGCAGTGACTGTTATAGTGGCGGTAATACCACCAACAGGCTGGCAGTAATTACCACCAAATTATGACCATGGCGGTGATAACTCCCATAGACAGCCAATGTACCACACCAAACGCTAGGGTGTTAACACCACTGACCATGGTGGCAGCCATCATACGGCCAGGTGGAAGACAACGTACCGCCCACCATACTATGACATAGCAAACCGCAACAATTTCTGGGGCGGTACCAATGCCATCAAAAGCATGGGGGAAACAGAACACAGAAGACAAAATACTCACCATCAGAGACACAGAGAAGATCAACACCGCCATGGAACCGGAACTTCAAGACTTCCTCATGTTCCTCTACGCCATGCTCCACCTGGAATACCAACACCGAGAAAGATGACGACGATGAGTACAGCCGCCTAGCACACAAGGGAGGGAGGGAGGGAGGAAAAGCAGAGTGACACACATATGCACAACATACACCATACACACAACCACCATACACACAACCAGCTGCAGAGGAAAACCAATCTCACAGGATCCATGTCATAATAATGCAAGGACAACCTTTAGCTATCACTGATATTGTAATTTGATTCCAACAGCCACCATATTGGACATGTGCTAAGAAAAGTCTGAGTAAATATTTAGAAAGGACCAATGGCCAGTCCAAAGTACAAAAGGCCCACATGGCACAGTCCAAGCCCCAACTTGTTCCCTGACGAAATCCACACTACACTGTGCAGGGGCATCATGTTGGAAATGGCCAGGCAGCTCAGAATGAAGGGGGGCACCTCAGCTGAAGTGGGGATCCTGCCCACTGGTTCTGCAGGGGGCTCCAGGCCCATCATTGTTTGCTGGGGAGTGCAAGGTCACAGTCCCTGAGGTGGGGAACTTACCCACTGGTTCTAGAGGTGGCTCCTTGCCCATTATCCTTTGCAGGGGTGTATAAGGACACAGTTTCTCAGGTGGGGAATTTGCCCACTGGTTCTGGAGGGGGCTCCATGCCCATCATCCTTTGCTGGGGAGTGCAAGGTCACAGTTTCTGAGGTGGGCAACTTGTCCACTGGATCTGCAGGGGGCTGCTTGCCCATTATCCTTAGCTGGGGAGTGCAAGGTCACAGTCTCTGCGGTGGGGAACTTGACCACTGGTTCTGGAGGGGACTCCTTATTCAACAGCTCCTGGAGAGTGGGCTACATGCCTTCTGCTGAAGGTGATGGCTGCTGTGTCCCAGCTGTAGGTGAGGGCTGCTGTGTACCAGCTGGAGGTGAGAGCTCTTTGCCCACTACTGTTGGAGGGGGCCTCTTGCCTCTCTTAGTTGGTGGAGTGGGAACCTTCCTTTTCTTGGGTGGTGGAGTGTGATCCTTCCCTTTCTTGGGTGGAGGAATGGGATCCTTCCATTTTTGCCTCCACGACTAGGAAGTGACTCCACTGTCCCCGTGGACTGCTTGGCTGAGGTGCTTAGCTGGGTCATTGTGACCCTGCTGGTGTGGGCAGAATGGGGGGTAGATGGGGAGGGAAGAGGTCAAGTTGGGCACAGAAAAGCTTCTTAGGGACAGTGGAGTGGAATGAAGGAGGAGGATGGCAGTGGAGTTTTAGGGAGTGGTTGTTGGAGGTGTATGTCTGCTGGACTTGGGTGCAGGTGCATGGGCAGTGTGCTGATGTGAGGTGGATGGCTGTTGGGAGTCTGAGTGTGTGCATTTGTGTCTCTTAGGAGGGTGGCAGACAGATTGGGAGGGCACATGGATGGATGTTGTGGAGCTGTTGGCAAGTGAGGTGTGTGCTGCTTGGTGTGGTGATGATGGTGGTGGCTGTTGATTCAGTGCATGCAGGTTTGAGTGTGGATGTGACTGAGAGGGACGTGGAGGAGGAAGAGGGGGGCAGTGGATTTTGTTTTGTGTGCAACTGTCTGTTGTTTGTGTGAGTGCTTGTGCTGAAGTGTGCTGCCTGTGTTTGTTTTTGCCACTCTTGTGTGATGTTTTGTGTGCATGCTTGTCAGTATGTGTGTGGATGGGTTGGGGTTGAGGAAACTGGGACTGGGAAGAGGTAGTTGGAGGGGGGAAGGTAGGAACCGGGACAATACCTGCCATCAGAGCGGAGGAAAAAGCCTAGAATGATCTCTGTTGGGCCGCCAATCTACTGTGAATGCCCTCCAGGAATGCATTGCATTGCTGCATCTGGGATGCCAGCCCCTGGATGGCATTCACAATGGTTTACTGCCCTACAGAGATGGATCTCAGGAGGTCAATAGCTTCTTCACTGAGGACAGCAGGGCTGCCTGGAGCAGGGTGTGAGGTGCCTGGGGTGAAGGAGATTCTCATCCTCTTTGGTGAGCAGGCACGGGCAACTCGATGAGGGGCTACTGGGAGGGCGGTGCTGGTACAGGGGTGGCGGCTGTACCTGTATCTGCAGAGGTCCCAGAGGTGTCCCTTACCACCAGGGAGCTTCCATTGGAGGAGGAATCAGAGTCAGTGCTGTCACCACCTGTCTCCGCCGTGGTGCTCCCCTCGCCCTCCATCGCACTGGTTTCCTCAGCATCAGCGGACTCTGCCTCATGGGTCCTGTGGGATGCAGCTCCCTCTGTTACCGGTGCCCCTGCTCCTCTGCCATATGATGCTAATGTACACATGGACAGGATGACAGAAGAAAAAAGGGGGAGAGAGAGGAAAGGAGCACTGGGTCAATTACAGCATCAACACCACAGATGACTTACACATTACCGTCACACAATCACAGGGATCAGGATTGAGCACCTTGCATCACACTGGCATTCCATTGGCTAGGTACCACAGCAAGATGAGAACCAACCACTGCCAAATGCACCCCTCCTGGGAGCCACTAAGCCCTGTCTGACATGGAATGAAACCTAGCTACGTTACTAGATCTTGCAATACACCAATTACACTTGAGCTGGATCACACTGCAATGCCTGAGCTGGCATTACGGGGCACCCACTAATTGACACCCACCACCAGGATCCCATGCCACCTACCAATTATAGTTGTAATGCCACCTGCACTCAACCCCTTGTGGCTGCTGTGATGCCCTCAAGCGCCCATCCAGCTCTGGGAAGGCCTCCGCCAGTATGCGGGCCATCAGGGGAGTCAGGTTCCGACAGGCACCTGCCCTCGTTGGGAGGCCATCCCCAGCTGGGCCTCTGTGGTCTTCCAGGCCCAGCATCTTAGGTCCCCCCACCTTTTCTTACAGTGGGTGTACCCCCTGCTTTAGACCCCCAGGGTCCGCTTGAACTTGGTGATGGCATGCCACAATCACTTCTTCTGGTAGGCGCTGACCTGCAGATGAAACACAGACAGGAGGACACCATTACACATACCATCCCATCACACATAACCCATTTCCAACTCCATAGGCACACACATCACCCAGCGCCCACCATGTACACTACCATCAGACATACTAGCCCACCAAATGACACAATGCTTGCATACACATCTCTATGCAAACTTGTCACAAGCATTCTGCCCTAGGTGTACTCACCTGTTGTTCTGGAGGCCCACACAGCTGTTCAAACTGGGTAGGACCCTATCCACCAAGTGCTCCAACTCCTCCGAAGTGAAAGCGGAGGCCTTTTCCCTGGTCACACAGGCCATTGCGGGATCCAGACACAGGTCACAGCAGCACACACAGAGTAGGTGTTGTCCTGTGGAAAGTCAGGAATCAGGCGAGTATTTAGATAGAAAATGGCGGTCACATCCGCGGCGGTGTACAATGCCACCGCCGCCGCTGATCCCCATTGCCCACTGTACTCCATAGAGTACTATATTAGCCAATGAGGAATTGCATGGCGGTGCAAGGCCACCTTCCGCCATGACGCCCAAAGTCGGTGGAGTTACCTCACTTCCACCTGCGCCTAGATACAGGACAGGCAGTCGCCATTTAATAGTGGAGGACTACATTGAGATAATCCATCACTGCGTCCTTATTACAATTTGCACATACATTGACATTCCCATTGTCCCATCACATCAATGCTCAATGTACACTGCGGTGGTGGTTCCATTGTTCAAATTGTGACAGCCTACTCATTCTTGTGTCCCTACCACTGCGGATGAATAGGAGAAGGAGACAAGCCCCTGGCTACAGACCCCTTGTGGACTTGGCTACACTGCAGGACAGGCACATAATACTCACCTAAAGTCTGGACAGGGCCACAATCACAGAGCTGTGTGCCCAATTGAAACCTGATCTGATATCCGCTATCCATCATCCCACTGGGATCCCACCCTCTTATGCAGATTCTATCAGTGCTCCATTTCCCGGCAACTGGTTCTTTCCAAGTGACAGTAGGCTTGGCAGCAGGACTGTCACAGCCAATGTTCACAATCGTGCTGCCAAGGATATTGTCTGCCTGGGTGAAACACGTGTGCAGCTACATTGCTTTACCCCAGGTGGATGCTTTGGCTACTATGAAGGCAGAATTCTATGCAAAGGGACATACCCAATATTATTGGGGCGATTGACAGTACACATATTGCCCCCCCCCCCGCCAGAATGAACAGGTGTTCAGGAATCGTAAGAGTTTCCATTCACTCAATGTGCAATTGGTGTGCCTGGCGGACCAGTACATTTCCCACCTCATTGCCAAAAATCCTGGGTCGGTGCATGACTCCTTCGCCCTGAGGAATAGCAGCATCCCAAATGTGATGGCACAACTACAGAGGCACAGGGTGTGGCTAATTGGTGAGCCTGACTCCCCACTCAATGTATGTCAGTGTAGGCCTTCTGGTGTTAACCCCATACGATTGTGTAAGGCTAATGCTTGTTCCTCAATACTGGCTACCCAAACCTGTCATGTCTCCTGACCCCTGTGAGGAATTCCAGGATAGGGGCTGAGAATCATTATAATGAGGCACATGGGTGAACCAGGAGAATTATTGAAAGGACCTTCGGCCTCCTGAAGGCCAGATTCAGATGCCTCCATCTGACAGGTGGATCCCTGTGCTACTCACCAGAGAAGGTCTGCCAGATAGTAGTGGCATGCTGCATGTTGCAAACCTGGCCCTCAGACAACATGTGCCTTATCTGCAGGAGGCGGAGACTGGAAATGCCCCTGTGGTAGCAGTGGACCCTGAGGACAGTGAGGATGATGAGGCAGAGGATGAGGATGTGGACAACAGAACATCAGTATACATCAATACTTCCAGTGGAACTGACCATTCCTTTAAATATTGATGTTTTCTATGTGGGTGTAGCAGGAATGTATTCACTTCCTTTGAATCTCAACACTGACACCTATAGCTTCTCATTTTACAGATGTTGGTGATATGACAACTGTGTACTGATGTGATGACTACAGACAGCCACAGGTCATTAACTGCATGCTATCACAGTGTTCAGATCATTTGCATAAAAAGTGACTGTTTCCTTAAGTGCACATTTTAATCACATAAGACACTATCACTCATGTTGTGTTCATGGGTGTTTATTGTAGTGCAAATAATTGATGGAAAAGTGCAATAGAATTGGGTGTTGGTAGAGGAAGGTCCAGGATATTGTTCCAGTCTATTTGTAGCACAGGTCCAGTGTCCCAGGAGCCATAGGAAGGGGAGCAAAGGCAGTTCAAAGTGAACAAGGTGACAGGGTGGGACACAAGGGGGACATTCAGGTGGGTCTCATTTCCTGGTGGTGTTCTTCATCTTGGCAAGTGTCTCTGGCTTCTGTTTGAGTAACAGGGAACGTTTGCGGCTTGGTTCACCTTCTGTAGGAGAAGGGGTGGTGGTGGCCTGTGGGTCCTGTGGCAGGGCCTCCTGCCCACTCTCTGCAGTGGAAGTGGAAGTGGAGGGCTGATCAGTAGTCTGGCTAGTTGTAGGGGCCTACTGGTGTGCTGTCCATTCCCTCATGATGTTGGCCATATCTTCCAGCACCCCTGCTATGGAGACCATGGTGGTGTGGAGGGCCTGCAAATTCTCCATGATGTCCTGATAGAGTTCCTCCTGAAGCTGCTTGTTCGCTTGCATGTTGGTAAGGATCTGGCCCATCTTGTCCTGAGATTGTTGGTAAGCCCCCAGGACATTAGTGAGTACCTCCTGGAGAGTCAGTTCCCTGGGCCTGTCCTCTTCCTGGCACACAGCGGTCCTCCCAGTGTCCCTGTTCCCCTGTGCCTCTGTCACCTTAGTGGTGTGCCCCCTGACCCCAGGTCCCTGATTGTCTTGGGGGTGAGGTGTGGACTAGGGTCCCTGAAAAGGTGGGCACACTGCTGATTGACATGTCCTGTGGACAGAGGTGTGGGGACATTGGGTGGGTGCTGTGGTGCTGGACACTGATGGGGGAGGATCTATGGTGGACTGTGAGTGGGCTGGGGTGGCTGACTTACCAGTGGTCCCTGATGTTCCAGGTAGTTCATCCAGATCCTGAAGTCCAGAGTTACTGTCATCATGGGGGCATCTTCTGTTGGGAGACTGGATAGTAGTGGCACCTCCTCTCCACTGACATTGGCTGAGGCACCTATGGGAATGTAAGTGATGTATTATGCTTCATGTCTGTGACATATTGTACATCTTTAGCTTCCCCTTTATTGTTGCTGTTGCACTGCCACCTTTGTTTGTGTATGGTGATGTTTTGTGGAATTGTTAGTTCTCCATGCTGTGCATGCTTTGGTGCTGGGTATACATGCAGGGCTGGGAGGGCTGTCCATGCATGGGTAAAGCATGCAGGGCTTGGCGTAGGGTTTAGTCAGATGTGCAGGTGCAGTGTCTGGGATAGAGTGGAGTGATGTGAGTGAGGGTGAGGGCGTGTGATGCATTGCAGGTATGGGGGTGATGAGTAGTAAACATTGACTCACCAGTGTCCAGTCCTCTGGCTACTCCAGTGAGTCTGTCAGGATGCAGTATTGCCAAGACTTACTCATCACATGCTGTGAGCTGTGGGGGAGGAGGCAGGGGTCCACTGCCAGTCCTCTGGATGGCGAGCTGGTGCCTTGCTGCTATGGAACGTACCTTCCCCGTAGGCTGTTCCAGATCTTCCTGATGTTGTCCCTTGTTCTTGGATGCTGTCCCACGGCATTCACACTGTCCCTGATTCTCCACCATAGCTCCATCTTTCTGGCAATGGATATTTGCTGTACCTGTGCTCCAAACTGCTGTGGTTCTACCCTGACTATTTCCTCCACCATCACCCGCAACTCCTCATCAGTGAAACAGGGGTGGCTTAGTGGGGACATGGGTGTTGTGTGTGTTGTACAGAGGGTGTTGGGTGATGTGCTGGGGAGTGGGATGTGGGGTGCGTGACGGATGGGTGGGTGTTTGTGGTGTGTGTGTATAGTTGTCTCAGTGGTCTTCGTATTAGTCCTGTGGTGATTATTGGTATTCGTAAAGGGTTTTGGGTAATGTGGGAGTGTGTTTTATAGTGCTGTGGGTGTGTGTGTGGTGTGTGTATCAGTGTCAGGTGTGCTATTTTCGTTTAAGCCAATGTTGTGTTGTTTTGTACTTGGTTGGCCTTTCTAAACATGTCCGTGAGTACTGCCAATGGTTTACCGCCATTGAATGTCCGCCGTGGTAATTCGTAAGTCATAATGTGGTGGGCATTGTTTTGTTCATATCAACACTTTAACACTGACCTTAGGATTGGCTGATTTGTGTATGTGGCAGTATTCTGTCAGTTTGGTGTTTGTGTGTCATAAAACGGCTGTATGTTGGTGGCCGTCACCACAGCGGTAAGTTGCATTTACCGCCAATGTCAAAATGAGGGCCTCGGTTTTCTGGGTTACATCTAGTCTGGGTATCATATTTTCAGGTTTATAGCACAAAGTGATTAGAAATGATCTTCTTCACCAATGTTTTCTGAATCATCAATAGAATTTTCCAGTGACCAGGCAGGTCTAGTTCTTCAACATTCTCCCCCACCTGGCACAAATGTCAATTTCCACGCCACATCTTTAAGGGCAAAAGATAATTCATTAGGAAAACACACATTCCCAGCACACTTAGGTTGGACCTATTCATGGTAATTTGCACACTTCAATCTTAACACAAGCCATTTTGATCAGATGAAATAATGCTTAAGGGCAATGCAACACCAGATATATTTCTTTAAAATACAGCCAATGGTGTTTACTTTGTTCTAAGAAAAATGTGAAATAAAGTGTATGAATTCTTCTACAACATCAGATGATAACAAGGCCACATTCACCAGCCTACAAAGAGAACTTCTAGGCTTTTATTTACAATTGGTTTGCATTAGCACTCAAATGACACAATGCGGCATAAAGCCACACAAACAATAGTTATGCCACATGCAAAAGTTATTTCATCCTGAACATTAACCCTTGCATTTTGTCCAAGTCTCTTTGCACCACTCACCTGTAAATGTATGCACGTAGACTTGTTTAGAGTTGACCAACTCAAAAATTCTTGGGTCCTGCCTCAGAAAGGTAAACATTTGTGTAAGTTTACATTTTTTTGCTATTCACAAACTATGAGTTAATAGTAAGTTTATGATTGTGGAGGCTCAGCTTTTAGGTCACATAACTTCCCACATACGAAGATAGGACGGTTTATCTTCTTAAGTGCAGAGTTTCAGTAGTGTTATACTTACTGTTAACTACTAGTATGTAAATACCGAAAAAAATGTAATCTTACACACAAGTGTAAATTTATCTTTGTGATTCTGACTCTGGGTTTTGATGCAAACCCAGATCAACTAGAGTAGTATGATCTGTCTTTGTACAAATTTCAAATATCTAGTAAAACCAGGCCAAAGCAAGGAGTCAAGCAGAATATCACTTACTATACATCTGAATGTTGTGTAGTTGTAAACATTCATTCTGGAGGTTGTACCTTGAGTACAAATACTAAGCAAGACACCGCTAGGTCATCTTTACATTACAGTGCAAGGCTGAGCTCAACAAGAAAGAGTCAGATTTAGTGCAAGCACCGCCCATGACATCATTGGAGGACTATTCTAGCTAGATCTGTACTTCATGCCATGCAGTGCTGCAATTGAGCATGCATCACTCCTTTTTCTAGGAGGACACTAAACCTGGGGTCTCATGACAGTCAAAATAGCAGGCCAACTGTCTTCTTATGCAACAGAGCCAGCAAGCCATCTTGACTAAAACCATTTCTTCCTGTGAATTTAACACACTTCATTTCAGATAAATAGACCCATCAAAACGTCCTTCCTTTTGTGTTCTGGATTGTTTAGATACGTCCCTGCAACCTGACTCTACCTAAACTAAAATAAAATGAGCTCCAAGATGTCCTTGAAGACAAGGCACGCAATCATGAGTTGTTAAGGGTGAAAATCAAAATGTCAAATATTTTGGTGAAAAATGTTGTGGCAGTACAACAATGAAGGAGTGGAGTGTCACTCCACTCTTCAAAAGACTCCCAGTCGGCTAGATACCTGTAGTGATGTGTGTTGCCCCCTTAACTCCCATGTGCGTGTCTGAGGGGGGACACAGGGTCCTGCAGCTGAAGCACCCCACCCATGCTCCATGAAGCAGAAGGGCTGCAATGCTCTTGCCACCACAGGAGGTGGGCAAGGGCTAAGGAGAACAATCAAGCAGCCTGCTCTGCAGTGCAAGTGTGGGCCCCCTGCGCAGCATTTGTAAAATAATTAAATAAAATGGCCAGCAGGCCAATGGGTATTCCAGGTAAGATTGGGGCACCAAAATTTTAAATAGAGAATAGGTACAAAACTAAAAAAAGCAGGTAGAGGAGCTCATTTCTTATTCAGTGCGATCATCCTTGATGGACTTCATGGTTAAATTTGCATATTTATTTCCAGGTCTGTAGTGCCACAGTCTGGGTAGGGCCATTGCCAATGTTTTTCAAGAGCGTTCAGGAGGTTGCAGGGACAGCAGCAACCCTCCATAAATAATTGGGAAAAAAAGAACCCTTTGTCCCTGGAGTCCCATGGAAAATAACCCCAGGAACGTTTTAGGATGTGTTTGAGCATTCCTGGAGCTGGAGGTTTTGTTCTTCAGCTCAGGAATGCAGGACTCCCTTATGGTTGACTTTATTTTGCAATATGTGGCCTGAAGAATACAAAAACAAGACTCTGACACATGTTTGATGTTTTTTGGGGTTTCTATTGATTTTTAACTTGAATCTTAACATGTGGCTATTGTTTTACTAAGGAAGAGGGCCTTTGAGGTTAGCCATCACATATTATTGTGGTGATAAGATTGCCTTGTATAATATGTGCTTACACCTTGACAAAGTCAATGGGCCTCCATTTATAAATTGATGTGCTGACCTCTTGGAGACTCTTCACAAAGCTGATAGGCCTGCACTAATTAAAATAACTTCTCCTTATATTCCAATGTTGTAGCTGTGGGGATCATTATGATGAGGGATAAGTGTTATTTGAGGGTGACTCTCAAATTAGTTACATCTACCAGAGTTACATTTATTTAGTAGTGTATGTGTAATAGACGTAATTCTTCTTTTTCCGTAAAGGATGGTGACTGGACAATAATTTATATTTTTGTTGCTATCAGCAAACAGGGATTATTAGTCCACACCTCCTCCCATGAGTTCATCTTGAAGAGATCTGCTTTGTAATCATGGGATAATCAACTTATTAATTGTCATAAAATCTTGCTTTATATTAAAACCTGAAAGAAATTCACTGAAAAAATGGAAGCTAAAGTGATGTTATAGTTAGGTAACAATGTCGGTTACAAAATACCTCTTTAAAATGAAATGCACGAGTTATAGTGAAAGGAAGAAAGTATATCCTATGACCTCACCAGGCACTGTGTATGACCTCCAATATAACATGACTCATGACATGTTCAATAACACCATTCAAAACTGTGGCAGCTATTTTGAAGAGTATTTTAGTATAGTATTTTCCAGTCCCACAAATGCTTAATGTGTATCACTTCACCAGAATTCATGAGCATGAGGTTTCCAAAAGAAAAGCAAATTCACCTCAGCTCCTTCCTGGAAAGTTATGGCTGATCTGTCAAGATAAAAGGGGGATCCCGAAAGCAAATATCTCCATGCAATTTCCTTAGACTATTTTAGGCATCACTTCCACAAAAACTGCTGAACAGCATTACCTCAATTTGGTAGGAAGCTAGAGCTGGGCCTGTAAATTGTGCTTTTTGCGATTTGGTGCGACTCTATTCAGCAGTTTTTGTGAAATTAATGTTAAAAAATATTCACATATTTGGATGATTGTCTTCGAGGGACCCTTTACGAGAGTCCTTCAAACACATGTTCTAAAAATACAAGGAGCTTCGTTCCCCTTGGGCCAATTTGATCCCACGGGAGTAAGGCTCCCGCAGTATTGAGCATTCTGATTTTCTGCTGTTGGAAATTGGGTTATTGGTAAGGGCAGGTAAGTACCTACACTTAGCAATAGGCCACTAACCTCCACTTAAGTCCAGTTAGGTCTCATTAAATTAAACCCATCTCAACCCTTGGTAGCTTGACAACGAGCGTCAAGGTTTAACTTAGGAAATAGAGTGTAAAGCATTCAAATATGACAAAACAGTAAATAAATAAAACACAGGAAACAGTTTAAAAATCCAATACCAATTTGTAAAAATAGATTATATTTCTATCTTTACATTGACACAAAAATGAATAAAATCGGATAAGGGGAACCAGAGATGTGAATTTTTAAAGAATTATTGTTTTCTTAGAAACTAGAAACAAAAAGCGCCAATCGGGTCATCTGGTTGCACCTCGACCGGGGCAAAGTCAAAGTTTAAGGATGACCGCAATGGAGCCCGGCTCGGCTACAGCACACGGGAGGCCTCGGTCAAAAGTTTACCTTAGGACTTAGTCATTTTTCTGAAGATTTTCTTCAGCGGGACGAACCTGCCAGTCCAATCCGACCTTCTGGAACTCTTCTTCGGATACTCGTCGCGGGAGCCCTCAGTGGAGATTTTTACCTTCGGACGTAGTCATTTTTTCGAGGTGAAAATCCTTTGACCGGGGCAAACCTGGACCTTGATTCGACGTCCTTAGAGCCCTCCTTGGATACGCTGGCTGGGAGGTCCCAGTCAACTTCCTATGTTCGGTCTTAGGCGGTCATTACAATATTGGCGGTAAAAGCCACTTACCGCTGGGCAGAAAACCGCCAACACACCGCCACGGAAGCAGAAATCCGCCACAGCTATTATGACCCACACCACGGAATCTGCCAAAATTCAGACATCCACACAAGTCCGCCACACCAAAGGTCAGTGATAAACTGGCGAAAACAAATATTCCACCATCACCCCAACAGAAATACGCCCACACTATCACGACTCACAAATTCATGCGGTGGTCTTTCAAACGTGGTATTCCATTGGCGGTACACACTGCCACGCTCAAAATACACACACATCTCCAAAACACCACCACATTGGACAATTTGAAATATACACACCTGATACACATACACACACCCCTCCACACACCTAATACAATATAAAACACAAACCCACATCACCCACAAACCCCTACGACCACAATTACTGAGAGAAGGCCAGAGAGAGACACCACCATCAACAATACTAGCATCCACAGGCACACAACACCATCACCCACATAACTTCTACGCACCTCACACTACACACCACTACATATCAGCACACTTATCACCCCACACACCACCCCACACATCACCTACACTACCCCATGGCATGGCAAACACACCCCAGGTTCTCGGAGGAGGAGCTCAGGGTAATGGTGGAGCCACAGCTATTCGGAGCACAGTGGCAGCACACCTCCATAGCTAGGAAGATGGAACTATGGCGAAGAATAGTGGACAGGGTCAACGCAGTGGGACAGCACCCAAGAAATCGGGAGGACATCAGGAAGAGGTGGAACAACCTACGGGGCAAGGTGCGTTCCGTGGTCTCAAGACACTACCTTGCAGTTCAGCGGACTGGCGGTGGACCCCCACTTCTTCCCCCACAACTAACATCATGGGAGGAGCAGGTCTTGGCGATTCTACATCCTCAGGGCCTCGCAGGAGTAGGTGGAGGAATGGACTCTGGTAAGTCAAATCTTAACTATTACATCCCCCACCCTACCTGCATGCCAGCACATACCCCCACCCTCACCCTCACCCCCATCACTCTAACTCCTCACAAATGTCCCAACATCACAAACCACAAATCCTAACACCAAGCCCTGCATGCAACAACAAAGCATGGACACCCATCACTAAAGCATGCCCACTGCACATACCCATACACCCCCCTAAACCATCATCACACAAGGTCCCACACAGGAATGCAAAAATACACACACTCTTACAAAACACAGCCACATTGGACAATTCGAAATACACACACCTGATACACATACACACACCACTCCCACACACCCATTACACTATAAAACACACAACCACATCACCGACAAACCCCCACGACAAAAAATTCCAAAAGAAGGCCAGAGAGAGATAGCACCAGCAAGAACAACAGCATCCACAGGCACACAACACCATAACCCACAGAACTTCCATGCACCTCACACAACACACAACTACATATCAGCACACTTAACACCACCCCACCCCACACATCACCTACAAGACCCCATGGCACGGCAAAGACACCCCAGGTTCTCGGAGGAGGAGCTCAGGGTCATGGTGGAGGAAATCGTCCGGGTAGAGCCACAGCTATTCGGAGCATAGGTGCAGCACACCTCAATTGCAAGGAAGATGGAGCTATGGTGAAGAATAGTGGACAGGGTCAATGCAGTGGGACAGCACCCAAGAAATCGGGAGGACATCAGGAAGAGGTGGAACGACCTACGGGGGAAGGTGCGTTCCGTGGTCTCATGACACCACCAGGCGGTTCAGCGGACTGGTGGCAGACCCCCACCTCCTCACCCACAACTAACAACATGGGAGGAGCAGGTCTTGGAGATTCTGCATCCTGAGGGCCTCACAGGAGTAGGTGGAGGAATGGACTCTGGTAAGACAAATCTTAATTATTACATCCCCCACCCTACCTGCATGCCATCACATACCCCCACCCTCACCCTCACCCCCAGCACCTGAACTCCTCACATATGTCCCAACATCACAAACCTCCCATCCCAACACCAAGCCCTGCATGCAACAACAAAGCATGGACACCCATCACTAAAGCATGGCCACTGCACATACCCATACAACCCCCTAAACCATCCTCACACAAGGTCCCACACAGGAATGCAAGCAATGGGGTACACGGTCACCCACCCATTGCACACCATGACACACACAGATGTAATAACCATCCTTTTATACCTATGCAGGACCCCTACCCAACGTCACCGGACAGGAGGGTCCACACATGTCCACACCACCAACAGAAGAGGCCCACGGTGATGACATCAGCTCTGTCCAACTGGATCTAGATAACCAGCCTGGGCGATTGGGGACCTCGGGACAGTCGGTTCCCCTCACCCAGTCACAGGCCACCACAGACCTTCCCCCCTCTGGAAACACCAGCACAGCACCCACCCAGCGGGCCCATATCTCCGTCCCCAGGACACGTCAATCAGCAGTGTGTCCACCACTACAGGGAACCCAGGATAACCCACCACCCCAACAACAACAGGGACCTGGGGGCAATGGTAGTGGGCACACGGTCTAGGGGACGGAGGCCCAGAAACACAGGGGAACTGGGAGGGCTGCTGTGTGACAGGGGGCGGACAGGCCAAGGGAACCCACTCTCCATGAGGCCCTCTCCTCCATCATGGGAGCATACCACCACTCCCAGGAGACGATGGCAACGGTACTGGCCAAGTTTCAGGAGACCCAGCGCCAGGAGGAACAGTATATGGGTTTCAGGGAGGAACTCAGAACCATCAGCTCCACCCTAGGCACCATCGTAGGGATGCTGAAGGAAGTACTCTACACCAGGAGGGACACTGTGGCACTACAAGGGGCCCTTGACACTAGCATGGACGATGAACTGCCCACCACCTCCGCCGGCGATAGTGGGCAGGACGCCCTGCCACAGGACCACCACACCAGCACCCCACCCCCTGCAGAGGGTGAACCACCCCGCAAATGGTCCCTGAGATCCAGGACAAAGACAGATTATGATGCCAAGACCCCCGCCAAGAAATGAGACCACCCTGATTGTCATCCTACTGTCCCACTTTGTCACCCTGTCCATACTTTAACTGCCCCAGCTCCACTTCCTATGCCCATTTGGGCAATGCACCTGTGAGACTAATAGACTGGAATCTGCCATGGACATTCCTCCGCCATCACCCCTCCTCATTACACTACCCCCTCCAATATTGAGCACTTAAATAAACACACTTAAAGCACAAAACAATCTGGAGTCTGTCTGTGAATTCAAAATAGTGTATTAGCAATTACAGTGACAAAATGCTCTTTCAATTGTAACGTCAACATACCTATGTCACGCAGCTCTAGTCCATGAGGAATCTAAGCAGATGTAACACAGTGGGACCCACATCTGTGAAATCGTAAGGGAAAGTGACAACTCAGTGACCATACACTGGGTAAAAATGACACACAGTAGAGAGGTAGTAGTGTTAAAGTACATGTAGTAGGCAGGTCTGTACTCTTACCTGTGTCTCACTGGAAATATTGCTGGATCACTGAGTCCCTGTTGTCCATGTCTTCTTCTTCTGCTTCCTCTTCTTCACTGTCCACAGGCTCCACAGCTGCAACAACACTGCCATCTGGACCATCCTCCTGCAGAAAAGGCACCTGTCGTCGCAAACCCAAGTTGTGAAGCATACAGCAGGCCACGATGATCTGGCACACCTTCTTTGGTGAATAGAATAGGGATCCACCTGTCATATGGAGGCACCTGAACCTGGCCTTCAAGAGGCCGAAGGTCCACTCTATCACCCTCCTAGTTCGCCCATGGGCCTCATTGTAGCGTTCCTCTGCCCTTGTCCTGGGATTCCTCACTGGGGTCAGTAGCCATGACAGGTTGGGGTAACCAGAGTCACCTGCAAATGGCGAGGGACAACAGCTAGACACACACTAACCTGTAGGGATATCCCCAGACAACCATTCCCACTGTCTTGCTTCCAGGTGCTCACCTAATAGCCACACACGGTGCCTCTGGAGTTGACCCATCACATAAGGGATGCTGCTATTCCGCAGGATGTAGGCGTCATGCACTGAGCCAGGGAACTTGGCATTCACATGGGAGATGTACTGGTCTGCCAAACATACCATCTGTACATTCATGGAATGATAACTCTTCCGGTTTCTGTACACCTGTTCACACCTGTGGGTGTGGACCAAAGCCACATGTGTCCCATCAATGGCACCTATGATGTTGGGGATATGTCCCAGGGAATAGAAATCACCTTTCACTGAAGGCAAATCCTCCAGCTGAGGGATGTGTTTCAGCAGGGCAGACAACACTCTGAACAACACGTTGGAAAACATAGGCTGGGACATCCCTGAAGCAATGGCCACTGTTGTTTGAAAAGACCCACTTGGAAGGAAATGGAGCACTGACAGCACCTGCACTTGAGGGGGGATTCCTGTGGGATGGCGGATAGGTGACATCAGGTCTGGCTCAAACTGGGTACACAGTTCCTGGATTGTGGCACGGTCAAGCTTGTATGTGACGATCACATGTCTTTCCTCCATTGTCGACAGGTCCACCAACGGTCGGTTCACCGGAGGATGCCGCCATCTCCTCACATGTCCCAGCGGATGGTGCCTATGAAGGACAACAGCGAGCACAGAGTCAAACAACTCAGAGGTACGTACCCACAGCTTACATAGAACACCAATCATAATCTAAAAAGTGGCCTGTATGTGTGTTGAGTCCAGGCCTAGGTGACGCAGTTAAAAATGAAGCCATGTGGGCCCCTGAAATGGCGGCTGCCTGATCTCTAAAGTGGGACAATTGGATGTGAGGTAACTGCGTTGGCGTTGTACACCGTCGCGGTAGGCGGTCGAAGACCGCGGCGCAATGCTGCATTGGTTAACATTGGACCCTATGGGTCCCAGGTGCCAATGACGATGTACGCCGGCGGTGACGGTACGCACCGCTGCGGACATGACCGCCATTTTCTATCTGTTCAATCACTCGATACCTGATCTTCGACAGGAGAGGACCTACACTGCAAGTGCTGCTGTGACCTCGGTCTGGAAGAGACAATGGCTCGAGTGTCTGGGGAAAGGGCCTCTGCCTTCACATCGGAGGAGTTGGAGAAACTCGTAGATGGGATCCTCCCCCAGTACACGCTACTCTACGGTCCTCCAGACAAACAGATAAGTACACTGGGAGCATGCTGTATGGGCTATGCCTTTGTGGAGAGGGGTGGATGTAAGAAGGAAGGGGGGGAGAGTGCGGCGTGCATGAAACGACGGTGAGTGCATGTGCCACATGCCAAGGGTAGGGAATGGGGGCCAATGACTGTGACGTGCAGTTGGTAATAAGTAATAAGTTTCTCTTCCCCTGTACAAATCATGTAGATCAGCGCCCACCAGAAAAAATATATTTGGTGTGCCTTCGCCATGGACGTCCAGACCCTGGGGGTCTACCACAGACGGAGCACTCACTGATGGAAAAGATGGGAGGACATTCGCCGCTGGAGCAAGAAGACGGCGGTGGCTCAACTGGGAATAGCCTCCCAACGTAGGAGGGGTGCCCGTCGCACCATGACCCCCCTGATGTTCAGGATCGTGGCTGTGGAGTACCCGGAGTTGGATGGGCTCTTGAGGGCATCACATCAGCCACAAGGGGGTGAGTACACTCTCATCCTGCTGATTTTACGCGCAGTGGAGGGGTCTGGGTGGGGGAGGAGGGCAGTGGGTTTCCCTAGGCTGGGGCAAGTTCCGTAGGCAAGGTCACTCCGTAAGGCAGGCCATGTGGCACCCCACTGCACTTCTGTTGAGTGCCAAGTACACCTAATCAGGCCCCTGTGACATCCATGTGTGCAGATGTCACCCATAGCCTAGTAGGCCATTTCGCAGGAATTGAACAGTGGAGCCCAAGAGCATGGCGTAGTGCAGGGGGCTTCTGTGTCTGTTGTGTCTGCCAACGGTAGCGGTAATGCATGCACTCAACATGTCGTTCTTCTGTCATCCCCCCTCTTTTTGTGGTCTCCATGTTCTTGTGTGCATTAGCATTATCAGGCGGAGGAGCAGTGGCACCGGAGCACGAGGGGGCTGCATCCCACATGGCCATGGAGGGCCACACTACGTACTCGGACTTCAGCAGTGGGACGGAGGGCGAGGGGAGCTCCACGGCGGGGATAGGAGCTGAGACCAGCGACATGGACTCGTCCTCTGATGGGAGCTCCCTTGTGGTGGCGGCAACATCTGTGCCCCCCCATCTACAGGTACAGCCGCCACACCCTCTTCCAGCACCGCCCTCCCAGCACCCCCTCAGCCTTTGCCCCGTGCCCGCTCACCCGGGAGGGTGGGCATCACCTTCGCCTCAGGCACCTCAGCCCCTGCGCCAGTCACCCCTGCTGCCCTCATTGAGGAGGCCATTGACCTCCTCGGGTCCCTCACTGTTGGGCAGTTTCCCATTTTGAATCCCATCCAGGGTGTCGAAAGGCAGTTGCAACAAACCAATGCATTCCTGGAGGGCATTCATTCTGGTCAGGCGGCCTTTCACTGAACTTTTCAGACACTGGCCTCAGCACTGATGGCAACCTGTGTCTAGCCTCCCCCCTCCAACTTTCTCCACCCAGACTCAATCCCCTGTATCCCAGCCTATCCCAAGCACACCTCTAGACCAGCATGCACACACGTCAACACACAAGGGAAGCTCAGGCAAACAAAAGCACCACACATCCCAGAGGCCCTCACGCAAGCATCAGACACATGCAGACACACCAACATCCACTGCCTCTACTTTGTCCCTCTCCTCCTTGTCTCCCTCCTCCCTCCCAGTCTCGTCTACACTCACACCTGCATGCACTACCTCTACAGCCACAACTGCCATCACCAGCACACCCACCACCACACCCCGCTCACGTGCAGTCACCACCCCGACTACCATTCACACGTCCCCTGTGTCCTCTCCCAGTGTGTCTGTGACACCACCTCCCAAGATACACAAACGCAGGCACACACCCACCCAACAGCCATCCACCTCACAACAGCTTCCAGTACATGCACCTTCACCCAAAGTCAGCAAACGAACACCTCCTACAACCACAACCTCTTCCTCCACTCCCAAACCCCCTCCAGCTACCCGTTCCAGTATCTCCCAAAAACATTTCCTGTCCAACCTTGACCTCTTTCCCACACCTCTCCCACCCCGTCCGTCTCCTAGGTCCCGAACTAGCACCTCAGCAACAACATCTCCGGGACCAGTGGTGCCTGTAGTCACCGGAATCTGGAGTGCACCGGTCACCAGGGCAGCTAGTGTGGCACTGAGCCACAGCACAGACAGTCCCCCACCTGTGAAGCATCAGAAGTTGGCCAGTGCCCGGCAGGAGAGGGGGAGGACTCCAGCCACCAAAGCCGCTGCCAGGGGACCCGGTGGAAGTGTGGAGTCAGCTGCGACACCTTCCAAGGTGGGGAAGGGCCACAAGAAACCAGGAAAGTCTGGGAAGAGCAGCACGGCGGAGGACACCGCCATCATCCCCGCTGCCCAGGAGGCCACAGCTGTCATCCCCGCTGCCCAGGAGCCCACAGCCGTCATCCCGCTGCCCAGGAGGCCACAGCCATCATCCCCACTGCCCAGGAGGCCACAGCCGTCATCCCCGCTGCCCAGGAGGCCACAGCCATCATCCCCACTGACCAGGAGGCCACAGCCATCATCCCCGCTGGGACAGAGAGGACCGCCAGCACAAGCCCCGCTGGGCTAGAAAGGACCACCAGCACAAGACCCCGCCAGCACAAGCCCCACTGGGACAGAGAGGACCGCCAGCACAAGACCCGCTGGGCTAGAGAGGACCACCAGCACAAGCCCCGCTGGGCCATGAAGGACCACCAGCAGCTGAGTAACTGCAAAGGACAGGGCACCGCCGCTCCAAGCACCGCTGAACAGGGCACCGCCGTCTCAAGCACCGCTGAACAGGGCACCGCCATCTCAAGCAACGCTGAACAGGGCACCACCGCCTCAAGCACCGCTGAATTGGGCACCGCCGCCTCAAGCAACGCTGGCCCATGAGCGCCAAGGGCACTGACGCTACTGAGTCCGTCACGGGCAGAATGAAGCACTCTGGGCACAATGCCCCCTCCAGAACCAGTGGAGAGATCCATCCACTACCTCTGTCCTTAGCAGGATGAAGCACTCTGGGCACCAAGCCCCCTCCAGAACCAGTGGAGAGATCCATCCACTACCTCTGTCCTTAGCAGGATGAAGCACTCTGGGCACAATGCCCCCTCCAGAACCAGTAGAGAGATCCATCCACTACCTCTGTCCTTAGCAGGATGAAGCACTCTGGGCACAATGCCCCCTCCAGGACCAGTGGAGAGATCCATCCACTACCTCTGTCCTTAGCAGGATGAAGCACTCTGGGCACCAAGCCCCCTCCAGGACCAGTGGAGAGATCCATCCACTACCTCTGTCCTTAGCAGGATGATGCACTCTGGACACCAAGCCCCCTCCAGAACCAGTGGAGAGATCCATCCACTACCTCTGTCCTTAGCAGGATGAAGCACTGTGGGCACAATGCCCCCTCCAGAACCAGTGGAGACTGTTATCCACTTGAGAGACTGTGGCTTTGCACTCCCCAGGATTGAACAGTGGGCAACCCACCCACTGTAGAGACTTGAGAGGCTGTGGCTTTGCACTCCCCAGGATTGAACAGTGGGCAATCCACCCACTGTATAGACTTGAGAGACTGTGGCTTTGCACTCCCCAGGATTGAACAGTGGGCATGTGGCCCTCTCGTGGATTTGGCGTCCCCACCTTTCCCTCCCCTTGAGGTGCCTGTTTTCTTGCTCTCTGATGCCCCTGCAGTGTTCTCTCCCTCAGGGTCAGGGATCTTGTGTGGGCCTCGCCCATACCGTGTGGGCCCAGTGTTCCACAAACTTAATTGGAGCACTACCCAGACTACTTTGCTTGGTGTATATTTTGTTACTGGTGTATATATATATTTTTGCATACTTGCTTTTAATATATTACAATGGTTACACTCTTTTCCTTTTGTCTTTGCATTCTTCTGGGGGGTTGGGGGTTTGACTATCATGTATTAATATGTATTAGTGTGTGTGTTGTAGTGGGTGTGGGTGTGGGTGTTGCGTGTGTGTGTCCCTGTTTTTTGCCTCCCCCCTTCCCTGTGTCGTAAGTGCAGTACTCACTGTGGTCTTCGCCGCCGGCGTTCGTGCTCCTGGTAGAGGAGCACGAAGACTATCGCAGGGAGAATTTGGAGTTTCGGCTCCATGGTGTCCTAGTTCCTCGTGGAGTGTGTAGAAGTGAGCGTTTTCCCTTCGCAATCCTGTTTCTGCCGAGTTTTTATTCGCGGTGAATCTGCCCCGGAAAAGGTGGCGGATTGGTAGGTTGTGATACTGTGGGCGGTACTTTGTCCTCCGCCTGTCTGTTGACGGTGACTGCCGCCTTTTTGTCTGTACTGCCGTGGCGGTCGGAGTGTTAAAGTGGCTGTCTTTGTTGGCGGTTTCCGCCACTGTCGTAATTGCAAAATGTTTACCGCCGGCCTGTTGGTGGTCTTACCGCCACTTTAACACCGACCGCCAGGGTTGTAATGACCACCTTAGTCTCTTTTTTGGAGATTTTCTTGACTGGGTCGAACCTGCAAGTCAGGCTGGGTCGCGGTTGAGGCAAGCCAGCTAGAGTTGCTGCGGCGGGTCGGTCCCTGTATGGAGCTTATTTTCAAAAGTTCTCCAAACTTCTGGATCTTCTTCCAGATGTTCCTTTAAGGTTCTTTTGGGGTCCACAGCTCACCCCAAAGTTCCAGAAGCTCTGAGATGCTCCTTGGGAGTGTGGACTACAACTCCCAGAATGCACCTGGCGCAAACTCCTTTTTGGCCACTGGACAGTGGTCAGCTGGTTGGTTTCTTCAGGAGTTGGTGCAGGGGACTCTGGGTAGCAATTTTTCACATGTAGCAAACAGGGAGTCCCCCCTTGAACCAGTTGAAGCCAGGAAAAGTCCTTCTTGTGGTGAAGCCCAAGTGTGCAGCTGGTGCAGTCCTTCAGAGTGCAGGGTCCAGATGCAGGCAGGGGGTCCAGCAGGGCAGTCCTTCTTCTTCCGTAGTTCTTCCTGGTAGGGATGTTGTAGGGAACTGAGGTGTGGGTGCAGGTCTGCCAGTTTTATCCTTGCTCCTGGGTGAAAAACAGGGGGGTCCTGATTCTCCAATCAGGTGCAGGGTCCTTCCCCCTGTGATGACCACTTCCTTGGAAATGTGGCAAAAATCAATCCCAGGAGGCAACATTCTTAAAAAATCCATCATGGCTGAAAATGATTTTTGGAGGTTACATCTGGCTGAGCCCACCCACTGGTGTGGCTAAAAATCCTAAACACACCCCTCTCCTGCCCTCTCCTAATCTAATCAAGGGGGGACCTAGTTGTCTGGGGTTGCAGGATGTGGGGGTGTTGCTGGGTTGCTCCAAATGTCCTTCTCTGCCTTTGAAGACCAGTTTGGCAGCCCTCCCCCTTCCTTTCTCGCCATCTGCTGAGGGAAGATTCCCTCCCACAGGCACATCTCTTTGTGTGAAGCCAGGCCACTTCACACCTCATCAAGGCAGCCTGGCCAGGCTGCCAGAGGCTGGCCAATCAGAGCACAGTATCAAAAACAATGCAGGGCTGAAATTGGCAACTTTTCAGGTAAAGTTTAAAACTCTTTACCTGAACAAGTTATATTAAATCCAACAACTGGAAGTTGTGGGATTTATTATAACAATTAATTTGATACCAAACCCCTTGTATATGTCAATTAAGGGGACTTGTAAAATTAAAATAAAGTCTCCCCATTCTAGCCTATGAAGGCCATTCACTACAATGAGGGAAAAAATGAATTCGGCTGTTTTTACCTCACCAGGGCTTATAACACTATTTTTATAAGGTCCCTGCTTATAGTTACATGGCACCCAGCCCTAGGGGCACATAGGGCACACCTTAGGAGTGACTTATATGTAAAAATAAGGTAGTTTGAGACTTTGGAACTACTTTTAATTCCAAAGTCAAATTTGCATATCACTTTAATTTAAAAGCAGCCAGCAAGGCAGGCCTGCATTTAAAATGACACTGGGCACCTCAGCAGTGCACCTATGGGTGCACTACCTATGCTGGGGTCCCTAAACCTACATGCTCTCCCATATACTAGGGAATTATAGATAGGTTGACTTAGCCAATTATAATTAGCCTAATTTGCATACTGATTTGACACAGAGCACAGGCCCTGGGACGGATTAGCAGCACCCATGGCACCATCAGAGTCAGGAAAACACCAGGAAAAAGTGGAAAATGGGGGCAAAAAGTTAAGGGGCCTCTGCAATCAGCCCTGTTTTCTCACAGCTGCCATTAACATCTGATAAATGTTGCTGGCAGCCATTACAGGACACAGGGACGTAGGGCCCCTTTATGGGTTTGGTGGTCTGTGGACGCTAGGGTGATGTTGACAGTTCCACAGCCGTCCAGTTGGTGGCCTGACCACCACATTACGAGTCATGTGGGCTAACGGAGCAAAGAGTGCTGTGGTCCTGCCAGCACTGCCAGGCAGCACTGATCGCTGTTGTCACAAGGCTGCACAAACAGGGCGGCGGAGACAGCAAGGCAGCAGGGCAACAGCAAGGCAGCAGTCCTTCACAGAAAGCATTCAGGTAAGTCTTTTCAGCAGCCAGGCAGTTCTTCTTGGCAGGATGCGGGTTTTGGTTTAGGTTCTCTTCGCCAGGAAGTGTCTGAGTTGGTAGGGGCAGAGGCCCTGCTCAAATGCCCAAATGTGCCTTTGAAGTGGGAGAGACTTCAAAGAGTGGCTTAAAAGTTCACAAGGACCCCTTCCAGTTCAATCCTGTCGGCCATGGTCCCAGTAGGAGGTGTGGCAGTCCTTTGTGTGAGGGCAGGCGACTGTCCTTTGACATGTAAGTGTCAGGCGCTTCATCCTCCCAGCCCACAAAGACCGATTCAAAATGCAGATGTATGCAAGTGAGGCTGAGTATCTTGTGTTTTGGGTGTGTCTGAGTGAATGCACACAGGAGATATCAGCTGAACTCAGCCAGATGTGGATTGTAAGGCACAAAAGGATTTAAGTGCAGAAAAAAATGCTCACTTTCTAAAAGTGGCATTTCTAAAATAGTGATAATAAATCCAACTTCACCAGTGAGCAGGATTTTATATCACCATTCTAGCCATACTAAATATGACCTTCCTACTCCTTTCAGATCAGCAGCTACCACTCAAACAGTATATGAGGGTAGCCCCAATGTTAGCCTATGAAGGGAGCAGGCCTCACAGCAGTGTAAAAATTAATTTAGGATTTTTACACTATCAGGTCATGTAAGCTACACAGGTACCTGTCCTGCCTTTTGCCTACACAGCACCCTGCCCTATGGGTTACCTAGGTCATACCTTAGGAGTCTCTTATATGTAGAAAAAAGGGGAGTCTTAGGCTTGGCAAGTACCTTTAAATGCCAAGTCGAATTGGCAGTGAAACTGCACACACAGGCTTTGCAATGGCAGGCCTGAGACAAGGTTAAGGAGTTACTTCAGTGGGTGGCACAATCAGTGCTGCTGGCCCACTAGTAGCATTTAATCTACAGGCCCTGGGCACATATAGGGCACCTTACTAGGGATTTATAAATAGAATAAATAACCCAATTGGGTAAGATCCAATGTTATCATGTTTAAAAGGAGAGAGCATATGCACTTTAGCAGTGGTTAGCAATGGTAATGTGCGCAGAGTCTTATAACCAGCAAAAACAGTATCTAAAAAGTGGAGGGAGGCAGGCAAAAAGTTAGGGGTGACCATGACAAGGATGTTAGGTCTGACATGTGTTCCCCCCAGCTGAAAGTGGGGAGAGCTACCCAACCTCCTGGGAGTTCTCATCGCTAAGGCGGAAGTATCTGGAGAGACCATCAGCGTTGGTGTGGTCAATCACCGGGTAATGCTCCACCATAAAGTCCATCCCCTGTAGGGAAATGGACCACTTTAAGAATTTAGGATTATCACTCCTCATCTGCATGAGCGATCTGAGGGGCCAGTGGTCTGTCTGAACCCGGAAGTGAGTCCCAAACAGGTATGGTCTCAGCTTCTTCAGTGCCCAGACCACAGCAAAGGCTTCTCTGCCAATAGCACTCCACCTCTGTTCCTGTGGTAATAGGCTTCTGCTAATAAAGACTACTGGTTTATTCTAGGCCCTCCTTATTTACCTGTGCTAGAACAGCCCCTATGCCATGCTTTGAATCTTCTGTTTGCACAATAAATTCCTGAGAGTAGTCAGGGGCCTTGAGCACGGGGCCACGCACATGGCTTCCTTCAGGGTCTCTGTCCAATTCACCAACCTAGTTTGCTTTTTAGAAGTAATTTCTGTCAAAGGTGTCACTATGGACAAACCTAAGGTAGTATCCAGTGAGGCCTAAGAAGGTTCTTACTTCTGTCTGTGTTCTAGGTGGTTGCCAGGCCTTGATAGTTTCAATCTTGGCCTGGAGTGGCAGCACCTTGCCACCACCTACCAGGTGTCCAAGTACACCACGGAACCCTTCCCAATCTGGTACTTACTAGCCTTGATGGCCAGGCCTGCCTGTTGCAGAGCCTGATTCACCTCCTTGAAGTGAGCAGGTGTTCCTCCCAGCTGGAACTATAGATGGCTATGTCGTCTAGGTGGGCTGTGCAGAAGGCATCCTTGTCAGCTAGGGCCCAGTTGACCAACCGTTGGAAGGTAGCAGGGCATCTTTCAACCCAAAGGGCATCACCCAGGACTTGTAATGGCCATCAGATGTGGAAAATGCAAACCTCTCTGTGGCTCCCTCAGTCAGGGCGATCTGCCAGTACCCTGATGTAAGATCAAACGTACTCAGGAACTTGGAAGCGCCTAGTCTGTCAACGAGCTCATCAGCTCAGGGGATGGGGTGAGCGTCAGTCAGTTTGACCACAGTGGTCCACACAGAACTGGAGTTCTGGCTTCGCCCGGGGGCAGCAGCCTTTGGAACCAGCACCACAGGGCTGGCCCAGGGACTACTGGATTTCTCAATAACCCCTAGGGCCAGCATCTTGGCAACTTCCTCCTTGATGCTGGCTTTCACCTTATCTGACAACCTGTAAATTTTGTTCTTTACAGGGGGACTTTCTCCGATGATAATATCATGGACACACAGGTGGGTGAGTCCAGGAGTAAGGGAAAACAGGGGAGAGAACTGCTCATACAACACGTAGCAGTCTCCTCTCTGATTTAGAGTCAGAGAGTCAGAGAGATTGGCACCCTCCGCTGACCCATCACCTTCTTTGGCAGCGAGGAGGTTGGGGAGAGGTTCACTCTCCTCTTCCATGCCCTCATCTGTCACAAGGAGCATACTGACCTCAGACCTCTCAAAATAAGGCTTGAGTCGGTTGTGATGGAGAACCCTTAGGGGGTGCCTAGGGGTCTTGAGGTCCACTAGGTAAATGCCTCCCCCTTCCGCTCGTTGATCTCAAATGTGCCAGTCCAGTGGTCCTGGAGAGCTCTATGCTCTACTGGCTCCATTATTCAAACCTTGTCTCCATGTGAGAATTAAACCAGAGTGGCCTTCCGGTTATACCACTCCTTTATCACCTCTTGACTGGCCTCAAGGTTACTTCTGGCCTGCTTCCAGAAGCATGGGGTTTCCTTGAGGAGGGCCAGCATGTAGCTGACCACATCCTGGGGAGGTGTCTTGGGAGCTTTCTCCCAGCCCTCTTTCACTATGCTTAGTGGTCCCCTGACAGGGTGACCATAGAGAAGCTCAAAGGGGCTTAAATACTCCAATTGGGTATGATCTAATGTTATCCTGTTTAAAGGGAGAGAGCATATGCACTTTAGCACTGGTTAGCAGTGGTAAAGTGTGCAGAGTCTTAAAACCAGCAAAACAGTATCTAAAAAGTGGAGGGAGGCAGACAAAAAGTTAGGGGTGACCACCCTAAGGCTGTCAGGTCTAACACCGCCAGACACATTAACAGGTTGCACACTGCCAATGGGACTGTGGTGGTCCAACGGCTACCTCTCAGCAGGCAGAAACGGGGGGTATAAAAGGAAATACTCACCTGCAGGCAGCCTCATACTTCTGGTGCCGCCATGGAGCCCATCACACATGTTCTGCTACTGATGATAATCACCAATGGAGCACAACATCCACATTGCTGTGGGCGCAACCGACCATAAGTACACCCACCTACATGTGCCATTAATCGCAACAGATTTTCGCGCCATCATCCACATCATATAGGGATCATGCTACAGGCACCAAGTACACTTGTCGTTGTGTCCTGCTTAAGAGTCAGACACAAAGGAGGGCACATGAACAGTCACAATATACCCCTTTGGGCAGGTCACTCACACTGCATTGCAAAACTACACAAAAAATGGTCTTGGATCCTCGTCGGGTTGAGGGGTACTTGGACCCCCCAGGGATGATGCAGAGAAATCCTGGGTGTGCAGGACGAAGTCACAGGAGCTGCGTCGATCCAATGGGTGATGGGGGGAAATTTCTGTTGCACGGCAGGCACTGCGTTGATTCTTCTCGCAGGAAGTCAGGCTGCGTTGTTCAAGCTCAGCTGTGCGTCGGTCCAGTGGGCCCTGCGTCGAAGTTCCAGTCGCAATGCTGGTGCTGCATCGATCTCCACTCAGGGAGCCATGCTGTGTCGTTCCAGTGTTGCGTGCGGTTATTTTCTCACCGCAATGCTGTGCCCCATACTTTCACCGCACAAGGAGTTCTTTGCAGAGATTAAGTCTTTCTGGCCCTAACACTTCAGAAAACAGGAGGCAAGCTCAATCCAAGCCCATGGAGAGCACTTCTCAGCAGAGCCATAGGACAGCAAGGCAGCATGTCAACAGCATGGCAGCAGTCCTTTGCAGAAAAGCAGTCTGGTGAGTCCTTTGGGCAGCCAGGGAGTTCCTCTTGAAAGGTTGCAGGTTCAGGTCCAGAAGTCTCTGAGTTGTAAGGGTCAGAGGCCCTGTTTAAATACCCAAATGCGGGTGGTGGAGACTTCAAAGAGTGGCTTAGAAGTGCAGTTCCATCTAGTCTGCCAGGGTCCCAATAGGGGGTTAGGCCATCCATTGTGTGTCCTTTGACATGTAAGTGTCAGGCATTCAACCCTCCCAGCCCAGAAAAACACATTCAGTATGCAGATGTGTGCAGGTGTGACTGAGCATCCTGTGTTTGGGGTTGTCTGAGTAAGATGCACAAGGGAGCTGTCAACTGACCCAGCCAAATGTGGATTGTTAGGCACAGAAGGAATTAAGTGAAGAGAAATGCTCACTTTCTAAAATTGGCATTTCTAAAATAGTAGTATTAAATCCCACTTCACTAGTCAACAGGATTTAGTATTACCATTCTGGCCATAATCAATATGACCTTGTTATTAATTTCAGATCAGAATCTACCACTCAAACAGTATATAAGGGTAGCCCTAATGTTAGCCTATGAAAGGAGCAGGCCTTAGAGTAGTGTAAAATGAATTTAGGAGTTTCATACTGCCAGGACATATAAACTACATAGGTACATGTCCTGCCTTTTACCTAGTTAGCACCCTGCCCTATGGGTTATCTAGGGCCTACTTTGATGGTGACTCTAATGTAGAAAAATGGGAGTTTAAGGCTTGGCAAGTACTTTTAAATGCCATGTCGAATTGGCAGTGAAACTGCACACACTTATATGGGCGGCACAAGAAGTGCTGCAGGCCCACTAGTAGCATTTAATCAACAGGCCCTGGGCACATGTAGTGCACTTTACTAGGGACTTATGAGTAAATTAAATAAGCCAATTGGGGTTGAGCCAATGCCACCATGTTTTAAGGGAGAGAGCATATGTACTTTAGCACTGGTTAGTAGTGGTAAAATGTGCAGAGTCCTAAAACTAGCAAAAATAGTGTCAAAACAGTGGAGGGAGGCAGGCAGAAAGTTAGGGGTGACCACCCTAAGGCTGTCAGGTCTAACAGCCAGCCACTAAACAATGATGACACCCCCAGGCATGTGACACAACAAGAAATATACCCCCATTATAAATGGCTTATTCCATACACAGGTGGCCATGCACAAATATGTGAGGAAATACAGACATCATCCCATCAACACAGGTAGACCATGCATGAAACTGCAGAATAAAGATGTTTTGCTATTGAGATTAGGACACATGCTGACTCAGTGATGACACATAAATCATGTCAATGGACCTTCCCCACTTACCAAGGGAGAATACTGATATGTAGTTGCACCCAAATTACAAAGTATGCTCTGTCACCTGTATGATCGCCATCTTCACATTACAGACTGTAGTGAGGCACCAACACCCGTAATAGGCTGAAGACAACTAGCCTTTGGGTGGCCAAATATACCAATATACTCATTTACCCAGACACATGGCTGAGGACAGTGATTCATCACTTCCTTACCTTTGGCCTCTAACATTGAGGTGTAGTGGTCTGTGGTTTAGAATTTCCAAACACTACAAAAACAAAGAGTACTTGATTGATCACTGTACACACCAATATGTCATCCCTGGAGAGCAAGTTGTGCCTGGATTGTATACAGTTGTGTCCTAGGTCCCATGGCCAATAGGCAAGGCACATCAAACACATGACATGTCTACACAAACAATCACTCATCTACTGTGTAACACATTGCACCATCATAATTGTTAAGGGGAGCTGTTAGAACCTAACACATTACCTTGGTAATGTGACAGGCAGGAATGTGCCCTGTACTCACCTCATGTGGCTGATGTTTTGTCCTCAAACACCCATCAAGGTCTGGGTACATCTGGGTACGGTACCTCTAGAATGCAGGCCATTAGGGGGGTCATGGTCCAAGGGGCACCCCACTCACGTTGGGAGGACAGCCCCAGCTAGACCTCTGTGATTTTCCTGTCCCAACATCTCACGTCCTCCCACCTTTTGCTGCAGTTGGCGCTCCACCAGCTGTGGACCCACAGGGTTCTCATCTTCTTGGCAATGACTCTCCATAGTTCCTTCTTTTGATGGGTGTTGACCTGCATGAATGCAAAAGATAAATCAAGAGATATTATTCACAAGTTCTATCACAAATAGTTGAGTCATATACATGCCAGTAACATCAAACTAGGACTTTCCTATTTGTCAGTACTCCACAGGTGTGTACAGGGACATTACTACAGAAATATATATATATATTTCCATCTACAGACTAACCTACTACCCTGCTCAGGGCCTACAATGACTAAGCAACCTTACTGACATCATGTAGCCCATGCTCTAGCAACCTGTACTGTGATGTCAGCCACTATGACACACTACCCACCTATGTGGCTTGTGAAGGGTACACATCTTAGGCATTAATGGATCAACACATTCACACTCTGTGAGAATGACTCACTGAATGCAGTCCCTACAGGCAACTCCCTGAGTACAAACTTAAACAGTACACATGAGTAACAATCAAGGGGCTGGCATTTTGGGTACAGAAAGAATCTTCCTTCTCCTTGTGGAAACATGTGGCCACACAAATGCAGACGCATGCCACTTCAGGGGGTAGGATATAATGCTATGTACCTGTACCACAGAAAACTTCTTTGGACATATGTATCCATCCTACAGAAATGGCATCCAACAAACAAAGGGATGCACTGTACAGTTTCTGTTATGTGATCAAGCGACTGATGCACATGTCATGGCCTCCATGAAGCAACACACTGTCTGAACTGTGGGATATCTCAGTTATAAAATAAGCCTGTAGAGGAAAAATATGAAATGTGTGAAGGTGACAAGAGAGCTGTGGGAATAAGGGACATGCCACAAGTCTAAGACACACATTGACAGGAAGGCAAAATTCACATATAGACTAGATTGATGATTTACCTCTGATCCCATTCCTAAGCTAGGCAAAGGAATGAGGCATTTAGGGCAGGTTTTGCCACCAGAGCCTTATATTGGTCACATTATCTGCTGGAGTACAGGGTGTGGGAATAGTGCTACAGTTGCATAGCTTCAGTGACTCTACCACATCATAGAATAAATCCCATATTGGGAGATATATTTGACAGGTCCTGGTCTCGGCGGGCTGAGCTGACAGAACCTATATGACACTCTATTCTCATGACTTCCATGCATGATAGTATATCATATAGCCAACATCATTTTGACATGTGGTGTGTGTGGCAACCTGATGGGCAGAGTGTCCCATGAAATGCCTTCCACACAACAGTTTAGCAAGGACATATGTCCTGTGGCACTATACATATTTCACTCATGACTCTCAACTGATTCATACAACATGCATACACAGCTGATGCTGTCATGCACATACACGTTGTCTGACATTTCCAACAATCAAGAGGAAAGAGATGTCAGTGGATCACAGTAATGTCTCCTTACCTAGTTATGTGCATCCAACAAAAAGAGGATAGGACCCCAAAACCCTCACACAACACATAGTGACTGAACTTTACATATGGCACTGGTCACCAATACCTGCCCATTGTCCTTCCCATTGATGCCTCACAGACTGCAACAACTGGCACACAAGTAGTCTAACTGTCACACATGGGCACATTGGGACTGTCACTTATGGAATACACCTGTACAGGACAACTATGACCTGTGTGAAGGTGACAACATAGCTGTGGGAGTAAGGGATGTGTCATGAATCTAAGACACACACTGACAATAAGACAAAATACACATATAGACTATATTAATGATTTACCTCTTAACCTATTCCTAATCTAGTCAAAGGAATGAGGCATTCAGGGCAGGTTTTGCCACCAGAGCCTCATAATGGCCACATGATCTGCTGGGGTACAGGATGTGGGAATAGTGCCACAATTGCATAACACAGTAACTCTACCAAATCCTAGAATAGATCACATACTGGGAAATACAATTGACAGGCCCTGGTCTCTGCGGGCTGACCTGACAGAACCTACATGGCAGAAGAATCTTGGACCTCACATACCTCGCACAGCACAATGTGACTGAATTGAATATATGACACTGGCCAATACCTGTACATTGTTCTTCCCATTGATGCCACACAGACTGCAACAACAGGTACACAAGTAGTCTAACTGTTACACATGGGCACGTTCTAGCTTGTGAGGAGGGAAAGGATGGTGAAGTGCATATAAAATCGTGCACATAAGCTACTTACCTGCTCCTCTGGTGAGTCATACAGCTGTTCATACAGTGGTAGGACCTCATTAACTAGCCTTTGCAGCTCCTCTAGAGAGAAGGAAGGATTTCTGCTGGACATGGTGTGATTGCCCCCAGAGGCAGCTTATTGAGCAGCCAAGACCCAATCCCCTAGGTCCAGGTATGTACCTTAAGAGGAGGGGGGATGCACAGCCACCTCCCTGAGCCTATATAGGCCCCAGGGACTCCAACCCCTTGGGCTAAAATCAATAATAAAGGGGAGGGGCTCCCAACCCTTAAAATTACCTAGGTCTGCAAATGTTTTTAATGGGGAGGGAGCCATGTGGCACCCCTCCATGATCCTTTAAATGCCCAGGGACCTCATTGTGTGGGGCTGGCTCACTTACTGTGTCCCAGGGAGCCAACTGCATAGAGACAATTATTTCTGTACCTGCACTACAACGGCTAGGGAAACATGTTTGCTCCCTCCTGGTGAGAGCATTTTTAAATCTCCCACTTAAGGGGCGCAAACATGGAAGTCTGCTCACAACCGGCAGGAGCTATAAAAATCATCCTGTTTGCTGTGAGCAGACTTCTGTTCTGTTTCTGTGTATGCACTCCTGCAGGCCAGGGAACAGAACAGATATTACCATCACCTGGAGGGAGCAAGCAGAAGTAGTGGCTCCCTGTAGGCAGCAGCACTGCTGGCCCCCACATCATGCAGCAAGCCAGCTGAGGCCATGGGCCTCCCCTACAGCCCCCAACATGTAGTTGGTGTGGGCCCAGGGTGGGCACCAGGGCACATTTCTGTATTTTAGACTTGCCTCAGGGGATGGAGTCCCTATGGCTGAAATAATCTTAAAGGAAAGGGCTGCATTCTCCCATTCCCTTAGCAATTGACTCCAAGGGATGGGGTCTCAAGAGCACAACAAGGCTATACATCCCTTCTGAATTGCATTCAACCTCTAGGGATGTGGTCACCAGGTCCTTGCAAGGACTTGGAAAGAAAGATGACATGGGCCCTAACCCTTTTTTATTAGAATTAGGTCCCAGGGGATGAAGTCCTCCTGGCCAACTATGGCTCAGGGAGGGGAGATCAGATATTGAAAGATTGCATTTAGGAGAACTTAAAAAAGGGGGTTATTCCACTTCTTCTGCAGGAACTCCTGTCTTTTCCCTCACTAAACCTGGAGGATAGTACCAGCCTTGCAATGACTATTGTGAATTAAATCAGATAACCACCAAGAATAGATTCAATCTTCTTTAGATATCTCAAGGAGCATCAATTTCATGTGAGGACGGTAGTCCAATTCCTGAAGGTTAACTCTTTGTTAGTTAAACAAGCAAACTATGAATAAGAATGCAAGGAAGTCACCTTTTTAAGTTTCCATAATTCTGATGAATGTATTCCAAAAGACAATGACAAAGCTAGAGCTGCCTACCTCCAACACATTGAAAGAAATTCAGAGGTTTCCAAGATTTGCTAACTTCCTTTGGCCATTAATTGGATTGTTCTTCCCAATACTCAGCTTACTCAAAAGGAATTTGTTTCTGTTGGGGTATCACCAAGAGAAATCATTTTCACCATGTTCAATATTGCTCCCATATTGAGAAACACTGGTCAAACATTACCCTTAATAATGGAAACAGAATCATCTATTTTCTCTTTTTCTGTAGCAGTGTTTAAAGTTCAAATGAAGTAGAATGAAACTATCCTATTTGTGACTTTGGATTGTTAGCTATCTGTAAAGTGTCTTGTTGCAAGAAACATTTCTGGGTTAGGAGCAACTGTTCACATTATGACCTGGTCTGATGATAAAAATCTTAGGCACCTTACATACATGAAGTGTATGAATACGTAACATAGAGGGTGGTCTGTCTTCTTTTCATTCTTTTTATGCCTCCAGAATACTATGGCTCATATTTATGAAAAATGATGCACAACTGTGCTAACACAGTTCTCCGTCAAAATAATTACCGCCGGCTAATGCCATTCCTTAGCACCAGCCATGCACCATATTTAAAAAATGACACACCATGGCGCTAAGAAAAATAACATTAACCATTGCAACATGCTGGAAAGAAAAATGACGCTAATGTGCAAAAGTGGCATTTTGCTGCCCATTTTTTAATGCAAATTCTGTTAGAGCTATATTTAGCAGCATTAGCATAAAATAAAGTGTGCAAGCAAGAAAAACAAATAGGGAGACAAGATGGAGAATGGAGGCCAATAGAGACCCAGGGAAATCCCAATGAGCCTAGTACGAACCAGGATGAACCAGCAAGTCCCAAGAGAAGAAGAAAAGGAAGCAGAAGTCTTGCTTTAGTGAGGAGGAGAATTACATCTTGGTCGGAGAAGGTGACGTAGCACCAACACTATCTCTTCATCACCTCCAAATTGCCAATAGGTAGGAGAGAGGCTATATGGCAGAAAAAAGTGGATAAAGTCAACAGTGTGGCGGAGGTGAAGAAGACTGTCACTGAGTTTAAGGAGCTGTGGCACAATTGAAAGTGCAGAACTAAAGAGAAACTGACCAGGAACCAAAAGGCAACACTTCAGACTGGAGGTGGAAGTCTTGCTCCACAGGTGGACCTGGATGAGTTGGAGGAGATGGTGGTACCGGTCATCCCGGTAGAGGTGGTCTCTGTAATCGCAGGACAGGACAGGCAGACTACCAAGACCCACCACAAATGCACAGTAAGTTGTTGTGGGGGACTATATGGAAATTTACAAATGGTAGAAAGGGGAGGCACATAGGACACACTGAAGGCATGTAAAAGGGTTGTATCGGGACACATAAGCCCTCATTATGACCCTGGCGGTTGGTGGAGAAGTGACGGTATTACCGCCAACAGGCAGGCGGAAAACAAAATGGAGTTACCGCCATGGTCATCCTCCACTTCTCCATTCCGACCGCCAGGGCGGAGACGACTGCTGGGCTGGAGACTTGGGTCTCCAGCCCGGCGGCCGTCACAAGACCGCCGGCGGTATCACAACCCTGCTGACCGCCATGGATTTCAGGTGGTTTGGAACGCCCATGAAATCCATGGCGGTAGGCACTATCAGTGCCAGGGAATCCCTTCCCTGGCACTGATAGGGGTCTACCTCACCCCCCATCCCCACCGCCGAGTCCTCCCCCACCCCCTGCCACCCCCCAAAGGTGGCAGGACCCCCCTCCCCACCCCTACCCCGAACATTGCAACACACCCCCACCCTATACACATAAAGACACCACCAAAACACATACCCACACGCATGCCAACATACATACCAACATACTCACACAGTCATACACGCACACATACATGCAGACATACACACACACATACTGACAGACATACAAACAGACAGACAGGCGCACATTTTCAACCACACAGCACCCCGCATGCATACACGCACTCACACACCCCTATGCAAGGCACACAACACACAACACCCCTCCACCCCCTCCCCTAATGGACGATCAACTTACCTTGTCCGTTGATCTTCCGAGAGAGGACGGGATCCATGGGGGCTGCTCCAGTGCCAGCACCCCATCACCAGAACACCACCACGGAACATGATTCGGTGGGCGGAGTTCTGATGATGGGGCGGTGGAGGTGAAGCAACCTCCACTTTCCGGCCGACCGCCAGTATGGCTGCTGGCGGCTCTCAGTCTGAAAAAGGACGGAGTGCTGCCAGCAGTCATAATTCGCGGAGTGGCAAAACCTCCTGCACTGGCGGTCTTCAGCACGGCGGTCCCTTGGCGGTCTGCCAAAAGACCACCGAGGTTGTGATGACCACCATAGTGGCAAAATCCAAAGGTCCTATCGCTACCGGATCCTAACTTTTAGCAACGCTATGGTGGTGTGATGTACTTCGCCATATTCACAACATGGCATTTGTGGCTTAACACCACCTTATAAATATGGCCCCTTCTCACGCAGCACTTTTCCTTGAAGGTGCATACAATCAGTGTTGCTATGGCTGTGCCACAACAACACCCATTGCATATTGTTGTTGTCCGATATTTAAGACATATGTAAACCTGAGGCTGCGACTAAATTCAACACCATCCCAGGGGTGATGTTAGAATGGTGCAACAAGTGTTACTGCTCTTTCTATGTGTGCTACATCCTGCGGTACGCATAGAAAGTGCAAATGCCCAGAGATGATTGAATTTTCTGCAGAAAGGTGTCTCTTCCTGCCCCAAAAAAATCTCCCCTGCAGCACAACCATCCTTGCTCCACAGTGTAGGGTTGTGTGCATTGGGGCTCAGCAGCAAATATTGTGCTGATGCCATGTACACTTTAAACAGTGCATCTAAGCATATTGAATATGACGATATGTGGCACTGCCAAATGTGGCGCAACATAGCACTCCATCATTTTTCCTGAAACCTTGGCACTAGTTGAGCAACACTTCAGATGTGCCCACACCTTCCCCCTGCATATGCGCCAAACATTTCCCAACCATCTAAGCAATTGCTTCACTGTTGCCACTAATCCACCTGCCCATGTGCAACACTCAGTGTGCAACATGTACTACACTAGTTGTGCTATGTAGCCATTTTAGAGCTGCCTTTAAGCACGCTATTTTAACAACTAGACCTGCCACTCGTGTCAATTAGCCCAGTTACATTTTATTCTGCTTCATTTTTATTGTTTCAGCATGGGTCACATTCATGGTGCTGTTTTCTTTTCTTTATCTGGTTGTTCTTTCAACTAGGAAAACATTGCCTTCCTTAGCAAGACATTCTTTTCACTTTGTGCTTTCCACAAGGCTGCAGTGAGACAGGGTTGCCAGCAAAGTGGTGCACTGCATCTCCAACATTCACAGAAACATACACATCTTTACGTGGGGAAATTTCCTCAGAACATCAGCTGTTTTATTATAAAAACACTTCTCTGTCCTATGCACATTAGATGGAGATTCCAGCGAGATGACCATGACCATATGATCATTGACCTTGCTACAGCTGCTTGCTGGGACTACCGGTTCCTTGGCCTACATGGGGGGGGGTGATATTTTTACAGGGGGGTCCTGAAGGGTGGATTAGGGCTTATCATGCTGTGCTCTAATATAGCTTAGGTAGAAACCACATCTATTAACACTCAAAGTGACAGTATGGTGGGACTTTCCTATGTTTCACTTTTCTTGTCAGCATTGTGCTTATAGCATCTTTCATCATTCTAAATATTGCAGTACATCACATTTTTTCTAAGACACATATGATTCAATAAATCCTTTTTAACCATTTTCTGCCTTTGTTTGTCTTTACATGTGTGAGACTAATGTAAGTGAGAGAAAAGGATGAGATCTGATATACACATTTTCCCTAAGGAATCATTCTTGTCATGTTCCTGGTTACCACAGATCATCCCTGCTTTGGGCTGGGGTGAGGTGTTGCTAGTTGGCCGGAAACAGATTAGGCCGACATTTGTCACATGGTGTGGGATTGGCCTCAGTTCCTCACAATTCAGGTGATGCTGCCACCCGAATCCAGCAGCCTCATTAGGATAATGAGAGCCCGTGTGACAGTTGCATAAGGTGACCCATCAACAACTGTCACACCTCCATGCACCATTTGGGAATGGGCACATAAGTGAACATATACATCATATGGGGCTTGTCTGTGATCATCATTTGTGCTGCTGTACAAGTAACTTCCATTTCACAATTTAACAAGGTTGCCTGTGTTGTGGGAATGGTTGGTGTCTAGCACAAAGTGACACCTTCATGCCTAAGAACAGCCACAAGCAGCATCAATGTTGCACGACGGGCCCAATTTTAGAAGCCTATAATGCAACATTAGTATCATACAATTTGTTGCCAATGTGGATCGAAGCTGCCCATTCTCCTTGTGCCACATTACAAAGTAATAGAATGCATGCATTGATCCACTTTGTACATCCTTACACCACTATATGCCTGCGGCACATATGCTGTATGCAAGGAAATATCCCTCACGTAGCGAGGGAAGAACTAATGGGGCTGACAATCCATAAAGATTGCTCTGTGCCATCAAATTAACTCATGTGTGAGGCCTGCCAAAGGCAGATGACAAAGTGACACAAACATTGTAAGCAATGGACCTCCCACTGCTTTACTGCACTAGTGCCATTGTAGTAAAGCACCAACATAGTGACAAAACCCCTTAGACTAGTGTGGGAATATCCACCAAGGTAACAGTAATGTAAATGATGTGCTTCCATGGTGTCAGTGGATAGGGCAAAGAGCCTGCAAGGAAAATCGTGGTGTGGGATCAATGCTCCAAATACCTTGAAAGATTGCCCTATGTGTGATGCACAATGCAACACATAAAAAATAGACTTGCAAACGTGTTACCTACCCGCTTGTCACTCCCACACCACCAGTTCTTGGACTACACTAAACCTAATCCAGATATGATGACCTTATCAAAGGGATCAGAAGCTGGGTGGGTCACAAGTGTTGCATGGGAAGATCACAAATATACACCTGGAATGCCTATTACATGCACTGTCAGGTGTGAGAGTGGCATATGGAAAATACACCAGGATAAGGAATGCATGGTGCTTCATCTTGGCATGTTATGTATGATCTATCACTATCCACCACCATTGCAAGACACACATTTTAGATGCTTGAGCACAGCACTATGAAGTCTGTGTCTGGATATACTTACACATATATACCCATTGATGAAGAAACACACAGTGCAACAGCTCCGCTTGCTCCGCTGTGCAGCATCAATTGAAATGTGCAGTGATGTGTGCTTGTCACAGATAGTCAATGCATCACTCTACTACCCATAGTAGCTCTCATATATATGAGGAACATTACCAACATTGCCACGCAACCTGCATGCTGTAGGGGTGTCCCTCTTGTCTGTCCTAAAGCACATCTCCAGGAAGCAACATATCCTGCTAAAACTACTAGCAGGAATGCTGTCTGAAACTTACAATGTTTGACAATAGTTAGAAATAGGGTCTTTGGTTGGCAGTCAGGTTACCCCCATCCAAGCAAGGACCCTCAAAACTAACCCCTGCTTACCACCTTGGTAGCTTGGCACGAGCAGTAGGCTTAACTTCAGAGTACTAGGTGTAAAGTATTTGTACCAACATACACAGTAACTTAATAAAAACACTACAAAATGACACAACACAGGTTTAGAAAAATAGGAAATATTTATCTAAACAAAACAAGACCAAAATGACAAAAATCCACAATACACAAGCCAAGTTATCACTAGAAATGCAAAAAGAGTCTTCATGTAACTTTAAACACACACTAACGCTGTTAGCGTGAAAATGTAGCTTGGGTGCGTCAAAAATAACCCCTGCACTCTCCAGAGGTGTTACAGATGTTCCTCCCATGTGGAACTAAACACAGCAATGTCATCCAGGTAGGCGGTACTGAACTCATCCAGCCCAACACCTGGTTGACCAACCTCTGAAAGTTGGCGGGGGCATTCTTCATCCCAAATGGCAAGACTTTAAATTTAAAGTGTCTATCTGGGGTAGAGAATGCTGACCTCTCCTTGGCCCCCTCAGTTAAGGCAATCTGCCAGTACCCAGATGTTAAATCAAACGTACTGAGGTACTTAGTATCTCCCAACCAGTCAATGAGCTCAACAGCTCAGGGGATGGGTTGTGCGTCAGTCTTGATGACTGCATTGAGTCCCTGGTAGTCCACACAGAACCTGAGTTCTTGAGTGGCACCACGTGCAGCAGCCTTTGGGACCAAACCCCTGAGATGGCCCAAGGACTGCTGGAGTGCTCAATAATCCCTACAGTTAACATTTTGAATACTTCATCCTTAATGCAAGCCCTGACCCTGTCAGTCACCCTGTAAACTTTTTGTTTAATGGGTGTACTGTCCCCAGTGTCCACATCATGTGTGCACAAGTGTGTGACCCCTGGTATCAGGGAAAACAGTGAGGCGAACTGTCCCAACACCTCACAACAGTCACTCTTCTGCTCTTCAGTCAGGGAGGGGGACCCATCTTTTTCTCCTGCAGACAGGTCAGGAAGAGGCTCACTCTCCTCCTTCACCCCATCATCTGTCACAAGGAGCATGGATAGTTCAGTCTGCTCAAAGTGTGGCTTGAGGCAGTTAACACGGAGGACCCTTAAAGGGCTCCTTGGAGACTCCAAGTCCACCAGGTAGGTGACTTCACTCTTGCACTCCACCACCTCAAATGGTACAGTCCACTCATCCTGGAGTGCCCTAGGCTCCACTGGTGCCATCACCCACACTTTCTGACCAGGTTGAAACTCCACCACAGTGTCATTCCGGTCATTCCACCATGTCATATCCTCCTGGCTTGCTTCTAGGTTCTCCTGTGCGAGACTCCTGAAGCGGCCAGTCTGGTTTCTCAAAGCCAGCATGCAGCTGGGGGGGGGGGGGTTACTAGGAGCTTTCTCCAAAGCCTCCTTCACCAGACTCAAGGGTCCCCTCACAGGGTGGCCATAGATGAGCTCAAAGGGACCAAACCCAAGTCCCTTTTGAGGCACCTCCCTGTAAGCGAACAGAAGGCATGGCAAGAGGACGTCCCACTTCTGTCTCAAGGGCTCTGACAGGCCCTAAATCATGCCTTTCAAGGTGCGGTTGAATCACTCAACCAGACCATTACTTTGGGGGTGGTAAGGTGTGGTGAACTTGAAGGGCACCCCACACACCTTCCACAGAGACTTCATATACATGGATATGGAGTTGGTACCCCTATCAGATACCAGTTCCTCAGGGAATCCCATGTGGGTAAAAACCCCCATCATTGACCGACCCACCACAGGGGAAGGGACTGACCTCAGAGGAATGGCTTCTGGGTACTCAGTGGCATGGTCCACCAAGACCAGGATGAACCTGTTGCCCATGGATGTCTTGGGATCCAGGGGCCCCCACAATGTCAATACCTACCCTTTCAAAGGGAGTACTAACAATAGGTAAAGGTTGGAGGGGAGCCCTACGTTTCCCCCCCTCTTGCCACTTGCCTGACAAGTCGGGCAAGACCTACAGTGTGCAGCAGAATGCTTGTGCATCTGGGGCCAATGTAGGGGGAAGACAAGCCTCTTATAGGTCTTGTCCTGCCCCAGATGTCCTGCCAAAGGCACATCATGAACCAACCCCAGTAGGAAGGCCCTGAAGCACTGGGGTACCACCAGCATACAAGCTGACCCAGGCTCAGGAACCGTAGGCTCACTATACAGGAGGCCATCCTCCAAATAGATCAGGTGAGTACTGGGCTCCTCGCCAGCCGCCAGTGCTGCAGCCTGCTGCCGCAGTACCTCTAGAGTAGGGCAAGTTTTCTGTGCTTCAAAGAATGCCTCCCTGGTGGGTCCACCTTCCTGCAGCCACTGCAACAGCTCAGGAACCTCCCGCAGTTCAGCCACCTGTTTCCCTGTAGTCTCTGGGGCATCACCCTCAAATTCCGCTTCCTCTCGGACCGTGGGAACTTCTGGGACCAGCTATCCACGCCTCCTGCCATTCCTCTTCCTGGCAGTCCCCTAGGCCACTGATTCAGGCTCCACAGGCTCCTGACCACTGTTGGAAATGGGGTCTTTAATTGGCAGTCAGGTTACCCCCTGTCCAAGCAAGGACCCTCACTCTAGTCAGGGTAAGTCATACACAATCCAAATTATTCTGTGCCCACCGTCTGGTAGCTTGGCACTGAGCAGCCAGGCTTAACTTAGAAGGCAATGTGTAACACAATAAGTATACAATACCACAATATAGCACTACATAAACACACCACACAGTGTTTAGAAAAACATATAATATTTATCTGGTTAAACACAGGTCAAAGCGATCAAAATGCAATAAGTAAATGTAGAAGTGTCACTGAAAAGTGATATAAAGAGTCTTAAGTCTTTTGAAAGCAAACAAAGGTGGTCATTACAACCCTGGCGGTCGGTGTTAAAGCGGCGGTAAAACCACCAACAGGCCGGCGGAAAAGAAATTGGAATTATGACCGTGGCGGAAACCGCCAACAAAGACAGCCACTTTAACACTCCGACCGCCAAGGCGGTACAGACAAACAGCGCGGCGGTCACCGCCAACAGACAGACGGAGGACAATGTACCGCCCACAGTATCACAACCTACCAATCCGCCACCTTTTCCGGGGCGGATTCACCGCAGATAAAAACACGGCGGAAACAGCCATTTCAAAGGGAAAACACTCACCTCTACACACCCCATGAGGAATCCGGACGCCATGGAGCCGGAACTCCATATTCTCCCTGTGATAGTCTTCCTGCCCCTATACGAGGATCAACAACGCCGTCGTTGAAGACCACGGTGAGTACTGCACCTACTACACAGGGGAGGGGCAGGGAAAAACACAGGGACACACACAACCAACATCACAACCCCCACCCCGACCCTCACCCACTACAACACACACACCGATGCATAACCAAACATTACAGTAACAACCTCTAACCCCCCCGGAAGAATGCAAAGACAAAAGGAAATGAGTTGAACCATTGTAATATATCAAAATACAGTAACCAAATATATACATATATATATATAAACACATTAAACAAAATATACACCATGGTTAGTAGTGCAGGTAATGCACCATTCATTGTCCGTGGACCACTGGGCCCAAAATGCATGGGCGAGGCCCACACTAGATACCTGATCAAAACGGAGAGAACACTGCAGGGGCATCAGATAGAAATACAACAGGCACCTCAGGGGGAAGGGAAGGAGGGGCACCTCAGCCGGATGAGTGCACCACGGTAGATCCATGAGGGGGCTCCATGCCCATTGATGTATCCACAGTCTCTCAAGTCTCTCAAGTCTCTACAGTGGGTGTGTTGCCCACTGTACCATCCTGGGGAGTGCAAAGCCACAGTCTCTCAAGTCTCTACAGTGGGTGGGTTGGCCACTGTACCATCATGGGGAGTGCAAAGCCACAGTCTCTCAAGTCTCTACAGTGGGTGGGTTGCCCACTGTACCATTGTGGGGAGTGCAAAGCCAAAGTCTCTCAAGTGGATTACAGGCTCCACCGGTTCTGGAGGGGGACTGGTGCCCAGAGGGCTTCATCCTGTGCAGGACAGACGGAGTGGATGCATGTCTCCACTGGTTCTGGAGGGGGACTGGTGCCCAGAGTGCTTCATCCTGTGCAGGACAGACGGAGTGGATGCATGTCTCCACTGGTTCTGGAGGGGGACTGGTGCCCAGAGTGCAGCACTCAACCCGTGACGGTCCCTGTTGCGTCACTGCCCCTGCCGCTAATGGGTTAGCGGTGTTTTCCATGGCGGTCTTTGCCCTGTTCGGCGGTGTTTGAGTTGGCAGTTTCTGACCTGTTCAGCGGTGCGTGCCCTGTTCAACTGTGCTTTCCATGGCGGTCTTTGCCCTGTTCAGTGGTGTTTGAGTTGGCAGTTTCTGACCTGTTGAGCGGTGCTTGCCCTGTTCAGCGGTGCTTTCCACGGCGGTCTTTGCCCTGTTCAGCAGTGCTTGAGTTGGCAGTTTCTGACCTGTTCAGCGGTGCATTCCATGGCGGTCTTTGCCTTGTTCAGCGGTGCTTGAGTTGGCAGTTTCTGACCTGTTCAGTGGTGCATTCCATGGCGGTCTTTGCCTTGTTCAGCGGTTCTTGAGTTGGCAGTTTCTGACCTGTTCAGCGGTGCTTGCCCTGTTCAGCGGTGTTTTCCATGGCGGTCTTTGCCCTTTTCAGCAGTGCTTGAGTTGGCAGTTTCTGACCTGTTCAGCGGTGCTTTGCCCTGTTCAGCGTCACTTTCCATGGCGGTCTTTGCCCTGTTCAGCAGTGCTTGAGTTGGCAGTTTCTGACCTGTTCAGCGGTGCTTGCCAAGGCGGTCCTTCATTGCCCAGCAGGCCTGTGGCTGGCGGTCCTTCATGGGTCAGCTGGGCTGTGGCTTGTGGGGCCCTCCTGGCCAGTGATGATTGGGCTGGCCTTCTGGGCACTGACTCTGGCGGTGGCCTTCTGGGCAGTGACTCCAGCGGTGACCTCCTGGCCAGTGACGATTAGGCTGGCCTCCTGGGCAGTGACTCTGGCTGTGGCCTCCTGGACAGTGGCGATTGGGCTGGCCTCCTGGGCAGTGACTCTGGCGGTGGCCTCCTGGCCAGTGACGATTAGGCTGGCCTCCTTGGCAGTGACGATTGGGCTGGCCTCCTGGGCAGTGACTCTGGCGGCAGCCTCCTGCCCAGTGACGATTAGACTGGCCTCCTGGGCAGTGACTCTGGCGGTGGCCTCCTGTCCAGTGACGATTGGGCTGGCCTCCTGGGCAGTGACTCCGGCGGTGGCCTCCTGGGCAGTGACGATTAGGCTGGCCTCCTGGGCAGTGACTCCGGCGGTGGCTCCTGGCCAGTGACGATTGGGCTGGCGGTGGCCTCCTGGGCAGCGGGGATGATGGCAGTCTTCTCCGCCGTGCTGCCCCTCCCAGACTTTGGAGATTTCTTCTGCCCCTTCCCCACCTTGGGAGGAGTCACAGCTGAGTCGACACTACCCCCGGCACCCTTGTGAGCGGCTTTGCTGGCTGGATTCTTCCCCCTCTCCCGCCGGACACTGTCCAACTTTTGGTGCTTCACAGGGGGGGGGACTGGCTGTGCTGTGTCTCCGTGCCACACTGGCTGGCCTGGTGGCCGGTGCACTCCACATACCTGGAACAGGCACCACTGGTCCCGGCGATTTTTTGGCTGAGGTGCTAGTACGGGACCTATGAGTTGGAGGGGGGGTGGGAAAGAGGTCAAGGTTGGCCAGGAAAAGTTTCTTAGGAACACTGAGGAGGTCAATGGCCTTCTCACTGAGGGCAGTAGAGGTGACAGGGGCAGGGGCTGAGGTGCCTGGGGCGAAGGTGATGCCCACCCTCCTGGGTGAGCGGGCACGGGGCAAAGGCTGAGGGGCTGCTAGGAGGGTGGTGCTGGTAGGGGGGGTGGCGGCTGTACCTGTAGAAGTGGGGGGCACAGATTTTGCCGCCACCAAAAGGGAGATCCCATCAGAGGACGAGTCCATGTCGCTGGTTGCTGATCCTGTCCCCGCCATGAAGCTCCCCTCTCCCTCCGTCCCACTCGTGTATTCCGAGTCCGTGGTGTGGCCCTCCATGGCCATGTGGGTTGCAGCTCCCTCTTGCTCCGGTGCCACTGTACCTCGGCCTGATGATGCTGATGCACACAAGAACAGGGAGACCACAAAAAGGAGGGGGACGACAGAAGAAAGACAGGTTGAGTGCATGGCTTACCGCTACCGTTGGCGGACAAGACAGACACAGCAGCCCCCGGCACTACGTCGCGCTGTTGGGCTCTACAGATGCAATTCCTGGGATATGTCCTACATGGCTATGGTCGACATCTGCACACATAGATGACACAGGGGCATGTATACCTGTACTTGCCACTCTACAGAGGTGGGGTGGGGTGCCACATGGCCTGCATTACGGAGGGGCCTAGCCTACGGAACTCGCCCTGGCCTAGGGAAACCCACAGCCCTCCTCCCCCACCCAGACACTTTCACTGCGCGCAAAGTCCACTGAATGATGTTGTACTCACCCCTTTGTGTCTGCTGTGATGCCCTCAAGCGCCCATCCAACTCAGGGTAGGCCACCGCCAGGATCCGGAACATCAGGCGGGTCATGGTTCGCGGGCACCCCTCCCACTTTGGGAGGCCATCCCCAGCTGAGCCTCCGCTGTCTTCTTGCTCCAGCGGCGAATGTCCTCCCATCTTTTACGGCAGTGGGTTCTCCGTCTGTGGTGGACCCCCAGGGTCTGGACGTCCTTGGCGATGGCACGCCAAATATCCTTCTTCTGGTGGGCGCTGACCTACATGACATGTACAGGGGAAGAAGAGAAGTCATTACCAACTGCACCGTCGAAGTGAGTGGCCCACATCCCTACCCTTGCCATGTGGCACATGCATTCACAGCCCTTCATGCATGCAGAACTGTGCCCCCTTCATTCTTACAACCAGACGTCTCCACACAGGCATAGCCCATACAACATGCTCCTTGTGTACTTACCTGTTGGTCTGGAGGACCGTAGAGTAGCATGTACTGGGGGAGGACCCCGTCGACGAGCTTCTCCTACTCCTCTGCAGTGAAGGCAGGGGCCCTTTCCCCAGACGCACGAGCCATTGTCTCTTCCAGACCGAGGTCACAGCAGCACTTGCAGTGTAGGTCCTCTCCTGTCGAAGATCAGGTATCGAGTGATTCAACAGATAGAAAATGGCGGTCACGTCCGCGGCGGTGCGTACCATCACCGCCGACGTACATCGTCATTGGCTCCTGGGACCCATAGGGTCCAATGTTAACCAATGCACCATTGCGCCGTGGTCTTCGACCGCCTACCGCAACGGTGTACAATGCCAGCGCAGTTACCTCACATCCCATTATTGTCCCACTTTAGAGGTCAGGCAGCCACCATTTCAGGGGCACACATGGCCTCATTACCAACTGCGTCACACAGACCTAGGCCTTGTCGCGCAACACAAATACAGGCCAGATTTTGTGTATGAATGGTGTTCTGTGTAGACTGTGAGTACATACCTCTGAGTTGTTTGACTCTGTGGTCGCTGTTGTCATTCCTAGGCACCGTCCGCTGGGACATGTGAGGAGATGGCGGAATCCTCCGGTGTACCGACCGCTGGTGGACCCGTCGACAATGGAGGAAAGACATTTGATCATCAACGACAGGTTTGACCGTGCCACAATCCAGGAACTGTGTGCCCAGTTGGAGCCAGACCTGATGTCAGCAATCCGCCATCCCACAGGGATCCCCCCTCAAGTGCAGGTGCTATCAGTGCTCCATTTCCTTGCAAGTGGGTCATTTCAAACAACAGTGGCCATTGCATCAGGGATGTCCCAGCCTATGTTTTACAACGTGTTGTCCAGAGTGTTGTCTGCCCTGCTGAAACACATGCGGAGCTACATCGTTTTCCCTCAGGTGGAGGATTTGCCTACAGTTAAAGGTGACTTCTATGCCCTTGTACATATCCCCAACATCATAGGTGCCATTGATGGGACCCATGTAGCTCTGGTCCCCCCCCCACAGGAGTGAACAGGTGTACAGGAGTTATCATTCGATGAATGTACAGATGGTATGTTTGGCAGACCACTACATCTCCCAGGTAAATGCTATGTTCCCTGGCTCTGTGCATGACGCCTACATCCTGCGGAATAGCAGCATCCCTTATGTGATGGGTCAACTCCAGAGGCACCGGGTGTGGCTATTAGGGGACTCTGGTTACCCCAACCTGTCATGGCTGCTGACCCCAGTGAGGAATCCCAGGACCAGGGCAGAGGAACGCTACAATGAGGCTCATGGGCGGACTAGGAGGGTGATCGAACGCACCTTCGGCCTCCTGAAGGCCAGGTTCAGGTGCCTCCATATGACAGGTGGTTCCCTAGTCTACTCACCAAAGTCGGTGTGCCAGATCATCGTGGCCTGCTGTATGCTTCACAACTTGGCTTTGCGACGACAGGTGCCTTTTCTGCAGGAGGATGGTCCAGATGACGGTGTTGTTACAGCTGTGGAGCCTGTGGACAGTGATAAGGAGGAAGCAGAGGAAGAAGACATTGACAATAGGGACTCAGTTATCCAGCAATATTTCCAGTGACACACATGTGAGAACACATTCCTGCCTACTACAAGTACTTTCACACTTCTACCTCTATCCTGTCTGTCGATTTCACCCAGTATATGGTAACTAAGTTGTACATTTCCCTTACGGTTTCACAGGTGTGGTTTACAACGTGTGTCATCTGCTTAGATTCCTCATGGACTTGAGATGTGTGACATAGGTATGTTGACATTACATTTGAAAACGCATTTTGTCACTGTCATTGCTAATACACATTTTCAAAATCACAGACTGACTCCAGATTGTTTTGTGGTTCAAGGGTGTTTATTGCGATGCTCAATATTGGATTGGGGTTGTAAAATGGTGAGGGGTGATGGTGGAGGAATGTCCATGGCAGAGTCCAGTCTATTAGTCTCGCAGGTGCATTGCCCAGATGGGCATAGGAAGTGGAGCTGGGGCAGTTCCAAGATGGACAGGGTTACAAAGTGGGACAGTAGGATGACAATCAGGGTGGTCTCATTTCTTGGCAGGGTTCCTGGCATCGTGCTCTGTCTTGTTCCTGGAGCTCAGGGCCTATTTGCGGGGTGGTTCTCCGTCTGCATGGGGTGGGGTGCTGGTGTGGTGGTCCTGTGGCGGGGGGGGTCCTGTCCACTAGTACCAGCAGAGGTGGTGAGCAGTTCATCGTTCATGCTAGTGTCAGGGGCCCCTTGCAGTGCCACAGTGTCCCTCCTGGTGTTAAGTATCTCCTTCAGCACCCCTACGATGGTGCCCAGGGCGGAGCTGATGGCTCTGAGTTCCTCCCTGAAGCCCAAATACTGTTCCTCCTGCAGCCTCTGGGTCTCCTGAAACTTGGCCAGTACCGTTGCCATCGTCTCCTGGGAGTGGTGGTAGGCTCCCATGATGGAGGAGAGGGCCTCGTGGAGAGCGGGTTCCCTAGGCCTGCCCACCCCATGTCGCACAGCAGCCCTCCCAGTTCCCCTGTGTTCCTGTGCCTCCGTCCCCTGGACCGTGTGGCCACTACCACTGCCCCCAGGTCCCTGTTGTTGTTGGGGTAGTGGTTTATCCTGGGTTCCCTGTAGTGGTGGACACACAGCTGATTGATGTGTCCTGGGGACGGAGGTATGGGCCCGATGGGTGGGTGCTGTGCTGGTGTTACCAGAGGGTGGAAGGTCTGTGGTGGCCTGTGACTGGGTGTAGGGAACCGACTGTCCCGATGCCCACGATGGTCCGGGCTGGTCATCTGGATCCAGTTGGACATAGCTGCTTTCATCACTTTGAGCCTCTTCTGTGAGTGGGGTGGAGATGTCTGGACCCTCCTGTCTGGTGACGTTGGGTAGTGGTCCTACAGGGGTATAAAAGCATGATTATTGCATCTGTGTGTGTCATGGTGGGCAATGGGTGGGTGAGCATGTACCCCAGTGCTAGCATTCCTGTGTGTGGGCTTGTGTGATGATGGTTGAGGGGGGTGTTATGGGTATGTGCAGTGGGCATGCTTTAGTGATGGGTGTCCATGCTTTGTTGTGTCATGCAGGGCTTGGTGTTGGGATGGGTGGTTTGTGTTATTAGTACATTTGTGAGGAGTTGGAGTAATAGGGGAGGGGGCGAGGGTGGGGGTCTGTGATAGCATGCAGGTAGGGTGGGGGACATGATAGTTAAGATTTGACTTACCAGAGTCCATTCCTCCACCGACTCCTGCGAGGCCCTCAGGATGCAGAATAGTCAAGACCTGCTCCTCCCATGTTGTTAGTTGTGGGGGAGGAGGTGGGGGTCCGCCGCCAATCCGCTGTACTGCGATGTTGTGTCTTGAGATCACGGAACGCACCTTCCCCCGTAGGTCGTTCCACCTCTTCCTGATGTCGTCCCGATTTCTTGGGTGCTGTCCCACTGCATTGACCCTGTCGACTATTCTTCGCCATAGCTCCATCTTCCTAACTATGGAGGTGTGTTGCACCTGTGCTCCAAATAGCTGTGGCTCTACCCGTACGATATCCTCCACCATGACCCTGAGCTCCTCCTCCGAGAACCTGGGGTGTCTTTGCCATGCCATGGGGTAGTGTAGGTGATGTGTGGGGTGGTGTATGTGGTGATAAGTATGGTGATATGTTGTGGTGTGTGGTGTTTTGTGCGTGGAAGTAGTGTGGGTGATGGTGTTGTGTGCCTGTGGATGCTAGTGTTCTTGCTGGTGCTGTCTCTCTCTGGCTTTCGTTCGTGATTTGTTGTCGTAAGGGTTTGTGGGTGATGTCGGTGTGTGTTTTATATTGTATTGGGAGTGTGGGAGTGGTGTGTGTATGTGTATCAGGTGTGTGTATTTCGAATTGTCCAATGTGGCGGTGTTTTGTAGAAGTGTGTGTATTTTGAGCACGGCAGTGTGTACCGCCAATGGAATACCGCGGTTGAAAGACCGCTGCGTGGATTAGTGGGTCGTGATAGCATGGGCATATTTCTGTTGACGTGACGGTGGAAGTTTTGTTTTCGCCAGTTTATCACTGACCTTTGGTGTGGCGGACTTGTGTGGGTATCTGAATTTTGTCGGATTTCGAGATGTGGGTCGTAGTAGCTGTGGCGCAATGCCGCGGCAGTGTGTTGGCGGTGTTCTGCACGGCAGTAAGCAGCTTTTACCGCCAATGTTGTAATGACCCCCAAAGTCTCTTTCAAACACAAAGTACCTAGTTTGCATGAAAAAATCTCTGCAAAGAACCGCAGAAGAGGAGAAGCGTGGAAACAAATAGGTGTGCGTTGATTTCTCGGGCCTCACACGGCAATGCATTGTTTAGTTTCCACGCAGGGACGGCTGTGTGTCGATTTCCAGCGCTCGGTCGTGGATCCTCTTTGGGTTGCGGGGTTTTCAGACGCCCTGGGGATGGTACGTGGATTTCCTTCGCTGGCAGGACGAAGTCACAGGAGCTGCGTTGATCCGGTGTTCATTGTGTTGAATTTTCCACCACACGGCAGGTGCAGTGTCGATTCCTCTCTGGAAGTCAGGCTGTGTCATTCTGGCTTGGCTATGCGTCGATCCAGTGGGCCATTCATTGAATTTCCGGTCGCTACGCTGATGCTCCATCGATCTTCTCATTCCAATGTCAGGCTGCGTCGTTCTGGTTCGGCATGCAGTGATATTTTCACCGCGGTGCAGGCTGTGCGTCGTTTCTGGCAGGCTGTGCATCGAATTTCGCCGTACAAGGAGTTATTCTTGAAGAGATGAAGTCTTTTTGGTCCTGAGACTTCAGGGAACAGGAGGCAAGCTCTATCCAAGCCCGTGGAGAGCACTTCTTCACCTCAGCCAGAGAGCAGCAAGGCAGCAGTTCTTCACAAAAAGGAGTCAGGTGAGTCCTTAGGGCAACCACGCAGTTCTTCTTGCCAGGATGCAAGTTTCTTCTCAAGGAAGTATCTGAGTTGGTAGGGGCAGAGGACCTGTTTATATACCCACATGTGCCTTTGAAGTGGGGGAGACTTCAAAGAGTGGCTTAGAAGTGCACCAGGACCCCTTTCAGTTCAATCCTGTCTGTCAGGGTCCCAGTAGGGGGTGTGGCAGTCCTTTGTGAGAGCAGCCCCTCCACCCTCTCAGCCCATTAAGACCAATTCAAAATGCAGATGTATGCAAGTGAAACTGAGTATCCTGTTTTTGGGGTGTGTCTGAGTGAATGCACAAGGGACTGTCAACTAAAACCAGCCAGACGTGGATTGTAAGACACAGAAAATGTAAGTGCAGAGAAATGGTCACTTTCTAAAAGTGGCATTTCTAAAATAGTAATATTAAATCCAACTTCACCAGTCAGCAGGATTTAATGTCATCATTCTGGCCATATTAAATATGACCTTCCTACTCCTTTGAGATCAGCAGCTACAACTCAAACAATGTATAAGGGAAGCCCCAAAGTTAGCCTATAAAGGGAGCAGGCCTCACAGCAATGTAAAAACAAATTTAGGAGTTTTACACTACCAGGACATGTAAACTACATAGGTACATGTCCTGCCTTTTGCCTATACGGCACCCTGACCTATGGGTTACCCAGGGCATACCTTAGGGGTGTCTTATATGTAGAAAAAGGTGAGTTTTAGTCTTGGCAAGTACTTTTAAATGCCAAGTCGATAGAGTGGCAGGCCTGGGACAAAGTTAATGGGCTACTTAAGTGGGTGGCACAATCAGTGCTGCAGGCCCACTAGTAGCATTTAATCTACAGGCCATGAGCACACATAGTGCACTATACTAGGGACTTATAAGTAAATTAAATAGTCAAATTGGTTAGGATCCAATATTACCATGTTTAAAGGGAGAGAGCATATGCACTTTAGCACTGGTTAGCAGTTGTAAAGTGTGCAGAGTCTTAAAACCAGCAAAAACAGTATCTAAAATGTGGAGAGAGGCAGGAAAAAAGTTTGGGGTGACCACCCTAATGCTGTCAGGTCTAACATGTGTCCCCCCAGCTGAAAGTGGGAAGAGCTACCCAACCTCCTGGGAGCTCTCATCGCTAAGGCGGAAGTGTCTGGAGAGACCATCAGCATTGGTGTGGTCAATCCCCGGACAATGCTCCACCGTAAAGTCCATCACCTGTCAAGAGTATAGGATTCTCACCCCTCATCTGCATGAGCCATCTGAGGGGCCTGTGGTCTGCCTGAACCCAGAAGTGAGTCACAAACAGGTATGGTCTCAGCTTCTTCAGTGCCCAGACCACAGCAAATGCTTCTTTCTCAATAGAACTCCACCTCTGTTCCTGTGGTAATAGTCTTCTGCTAAAAAGACTACTGGTTGGTCTGAGCCCTCCTCATTTAGCTGTGCTAGAACAGCCCCTATACAATGTTCTGAAGCACCTGTCTGCACAATAAATTCCTGGGAGTAGTCAGGGGTCTTGAGCACAGGGGCCGTGCACATGGCTCCCTTCAGAGAATCAAAGGCTTTCTGTCAAGCCTTTGTCCAATTAACCAACCTAGGTTGCTTTTTGGAAGTAAGTTCTGTCAAGGGTGACACTATGGTACCATAGCCCTTGACAGATCTGCGGTAGTATGCTCTGAGGCCTAAAAAGGCTCTCACTTTAGTCTGTGTGCTAGGTGGTTTCCAGGCCTTGATAGTTTCAATCTTGGCCTGGAGTGCTGCACCTTGCCACCACCTACTAGGTGTCCCAAGTACACCACGGAACCCTGCCCAATCTGGCACTTACTAGCCTTGATGGTCAGCCCTGCCTGTTGCAGGGCCTGAAGCACCTCCTTGAGGTGGAGCAGGTGTTCGCCCCAGCTGGAACTATAGACAGCTATGTCATCTAGGTAGGCTGCGCAGTAAGCATCCTTGCCAGCTAGGACCCCGTTAACCAACCGTTGGAAGGTAGTGGGGGCATTTTTCAACCCAAAGGGCATCACCCGAAACTGGTAATGGCCATCAGGTGTGGAAAATGCAGAACTCTCTTTTACCCCCTCAGTCAGGGAGATCTGCCAGTACCCTGATGTAAGTTCAAACATACTCAGGAACTTGGCAGCGCCTAGTCTGTGAATGAGAACATCAGCTCAGGGGATGGGATGAGCGTCAGTCCATGTAACCCCGGTAGTCCAGACAGGACCGGAGTTCTGGCTTCGCACCGGGGGCAGCAGCCTTAGGAACCAGCACCACAGGGCTGGCCCAGGGACTACTGGATTTCTCAATAACCCTCCAAGGTCAACATCTTGGAAACTTCCTCCTTGATGCTGGCCTTCACCTTATCCGACAACCTGTACATTTTATTCTTCACAGGGGGACTGTCTCCCTGTCAATATCATGGACACATAGATGGGTAAGTCCAGGAGTAAGGTAGAACAGGGAAGAGAACTGCTCTAACAACTCATTGCAGTCTCCTCTCTGGTCTAGAGTCAGGGAGTCAGAGAGAATGACACCCTGCACTGACCCATCACCTTCTTTGGCAGAGAGGAGGTTAGGGAGATGTTCACTCTCCTCCTCCATGCCCTCATCTGTGACTAGGAGCATTCTGACCTCAGACCTCTCAAAGTGAGATTTGAGCCTGTTGTGATGGAGAACCCTTAGGGGATACCTAAGGGTCTTGAGGTCCATTAGGTAAGTGGCCTCTCCCTTACGCTCCTTAATCTCAAATGGGCCAGACCAGCGGTCTTGGAGAGCCCTAGACTCTACTGGCTCCATCACCCAAACCTCGTCTCCAGGTGAGAACTCAACTAGAGTGGTCTTCCGTTCATACCACTCCTTCATCACCTCTTGACTGGCCTCGAGGTTACTCTTGGTCTGCTTCCAGAGCGGTGGTTTTGGTTGTGGAGGGCCAGCATGTAGCTGACCACATCCTGGGGAGGTGTCATGGGAGCTTTCTCCCAGCCTTCTTTAACTATGCTCAGTGGTCCCCTGACAGGGTGACCATAGAGAAGTTCAAAGGAGCTGAACCCCACCCCTTTCTGGGGCACCTCCCTGTAAGCACACAGTAGGCATGGTAAGAGGACGTTCCACTTACACCTCATGGCTTCGGTCAGGCCATTAATCATGCTTTTAAGGGTCTTGTTAAATTTCTCAACAAGCCCATTGGATTGAGGATGATAAGAAGTAGTAAACCGGCAGGGCACCCACACTCATCCCACATGGACTTCATGTACGTAGACATGAAGTTTGTGCCCCTGTGAGACACAACTTCCTTAGGGAGTTGCACACAGGTAAATATTCCCAGCAGGGCTCTGGTCACCACCGGTGTACCCACTGTTCTCAGAGGGATTGCCTCTGGATAGTTGGTGGCACCAAAACCAGGATAAACCTGTTGCCCAAGGCAGTTTTGGGGTGCAAGGGACCAACAATGTCAATGCCCACCCTTTCAAAGGGGGTGCCAACGATGGGGAGTGGGATCAGTGGAGCTTGAAGCTTTTTCCCTGTCTTCCTACTAGCCTGGCAGGTGGGGCAGGCTCTGCAGAAATTATCTGAGGCTACCCTCATTCTGGGCCGATGGAAGTGGGTGACAAGCCTGTTAAAGATCTTGTCTTGGACCAGATGTCCTGCCAGGGGAGTGTCGTGAGCCGGACCCCGTAGGAAGGATCAGTAACACCGGGGGACTACCAGCACACGTGCTGCCCCAGGGCCCGGAACCTTAAGGCTCACTGTAAAGGAGCTCATTCTCCCAGTATATATGGTGAGTGCCAGAGGCGTCACCTGCTGCTTGGGCTGTGGCCTGTTGCCTCAGACCCTCAAGGGTGGGGCATTCCTTCAGTGCCTTTCAGAATTCTGCCCTGGTGGCCCACCCTCTACTTGCCAGCCAGCAAGTTCAGGTAGTTTGTCCAGGTCAGCTATGTCCTCCCCAGTTGGCTCAGGGACCTCTTCCACCTAAGGGGCCCCATCCGCCACTGTGGTAACTTCTGAGGTGTGTTTCCTGTGCCTCCTGCCCTTCCTCTTTGCAGCTGTCTGGGCCATTGATCCAGGTTCCAGGCGCCCTTGACTCCCTTCCCAGGCAGCCATGGACCATGTGGTCATGCAGAACCACTCAGGCAAACCTAGCATTTCCAGATGAGATCCAAGCTCTACCTCCTTCCAGGCAGTATCCTCAAGACCATTGCCTAACAGACAAGTTACAGGCATGGCAGGACTCACAGCTACTTTCAGAGTACCAAAGACCCGCCCCCCACAATCAAAGGGAACCAGAGCCACCGGTAGGTGACTCTCATGATTGTCAGTGACTATGACCTGGTGGATTGTATTAGGGACTATCTGCTCTGCTGACACCAGCTGACTCTTGACAGTAGTCATACTAGCTCCTTGTCACACAGAGCCTCCATCCTTTGCCTATCACTGGTGACCCACTGCCTTTACTTGGAGGTATTTTCTGGCATGTGGGCTTTAGGCACCATCTCTCTTTCTCCCAGACTCACTATGGAAACCTCTGCCTGCCCCCCAAAGCTAACTGGGACTGTCTCCCCCGAGAACTACACTAGCCAACCCAGGTATCTGTCCAATGGTGGACTGCTCTCTTGGAACACTGGGAGTCGCCCTTTGAGTGTCCATGCTGGTAGCACTCTAGGCATTTGGGGATGAATTTCCCTAATGTTCTATCAAAGTACCCTGGCTTCTTCCCAAATCTAGAAGCTGAATGGTTACCCCCCTCCCACCTTGGGAATTGTTTTGGGGGCTTTTGAGGACTCCTTATCTTTACGTTTTTCTCCCCCCTCTTTCTTCTGTCGGGAACCATGACCACCTTGGTGGTTGTCCCCCTCAGATGCCTTCTTGGACACTCTGGTGCTAACCCAGAGATCTGCCTCCTCAGTAAGCTTACTGGGATCACTCAGCTTACTATCTACTAATGGCTGGCACAACTCTGTAAAAGAAATACTGGGCATATGCCCTCTCAGAATCAAGTCATATAACCCTTTGTAATCATCTACTTTGCTGCCCCCCACCCATCCATTCAGTGCCTTAGCGGAGAAATCATAACAATCTACCCAAGTTTGTGTTGACATTTTGGTGCTGTTCTTGAACCTCTGACGGTATTTCTCAGGGGTCAGCCCAAACGTGGCCAGAAAAGCAGCTTTCATGGGTGCATGGACATATCTATCTTGAGAAGCTAGTGTCAGAAGTGTGTCCCTCCCCACTGCTGGTACATAAAACCATGAAGCTGCCCCCCAGTTCTCCTCAGAGGTCCCATGGGCCCTTAGTGCAACTTCATAGGAAGCCAGCAACTTGTCAATGTCATCTCCCACCACAAAACTTGGCACCACATTCTTGGGTATACAAACCTTTTTCTCCCCAACAGGTCCTGCATGTATGCTGCCACCATCACTGCTGGACTCAGACTGTCTCACACTGATCTCCTGCTCCTTGAGACTCATTTAATGAGCCAACAAACATTTTTTCTCAGCTAAGGCTCTCTCAGCTGCTTTTGCTTCTCTCTCTGCTCTCCTGTCCTCCTTTTGCGCCTCAATTTTCAGCCTTGCCATTTGCAATTGAAATTCCCTATCCTCTCTCTTTTCCTCTGCGGTCAGGCCCTGATCAGAGACACTGCTCCCTGGTCTGGCAGGTTGCATAATTGCAATAGTAACATCATCCACTGATGCCAGAAAATCCTCTGGGAAGCCATCTTCTGGCTCCTCCTCCTCAGCATCCTACTCTGAATGGGCTTCTGTCCAGGCTCTCAGCGCCATTTGAAATTCCTCCTTTCTGGAGACACCTTGGGTGGGTACTCCCATATCCCTGCAGAACCCTTTCAGCTGTTTGACAGTATATGTCTCCAACAGGGCTAGGTCAAAATCTCCTGCTTGAGACCCAGCCTGAGACATGTTGAGTGATGATTTTGGTCAAAACATTGCCAGGAAAAATGAAATTGCAGAAAAAGATAAAAATCAATTTGACCTTCAACTGTGGGTAGGTAGTGAAATACTTAGCATGTATGTCACTGCCCAAATACAAGTCCTATCCTCACCACTGATCACCAATGTTAGAAATGGGGTCTTTGGTTGGCAGTCAGGTTACCCCCTGTCCAAGCAAGGACCCTCACTCTAGTCAGGGTGAAAGAGAATCAGCTAACCCTTGCTTACCCCCTTGGTAGCTTTGCACAAGCAGTAGGCTTAACATCAGAGTGCTAGGTGTAAAGTGTTTGTACCAACACACACAGTACCTTAATGAAAACACTAAACACAGGTTTAGAAAAATAGGAAATATTTATCTAAGCAAAGCAAGACCAAAATGACAAAAATCCACAATATACAAGTTAAGTTATCACTAAAAATGCAAAAAGAGTCTTCATATAATTTTAAACACACCCTAACGCTCTTAGTTTGAAAATGTATCTTGCGTGCTTCAAAAATAACCATGCACAAGTGAGTGTGTGTTAAAAAGGGCTTGTGATGCATTGATTTCACCCAGGAGTGAGACCTTGCATCGTTCCTCCTTTAGTCGGGTCGGCATGCATCGTTTCCTCTCTCCGCAGGAGAGCAATGCGCCGATCCAATCAGCACTCTCGGGTCCGGGCAGGCCTTGCGTTGTTTTTACACCCCCAGCGGTGTTTGCATTGGCAATCCAGCTGCACGATGATCCGAAAATCATGCAGCATGGGATGCGATCTCACCAGCCTCTGTCAGAGATGCAGTGCATCATTTCTCCAGCCCCGGGCATCGATCTTCAGGTCGCGTTGCAGGCGAGCGTCGATTTTCAGCCACAAAGCCAGCGGCATGTTGATTTTTCATCCACACATCGGAGTTGCGTCGATCTTTTTCCTGCACGGTGGTCTGTGCGTGGATTTCTCACTCTTGGGCTGCCAGCTTCTCCTTTCCGGGTCCCAGAAACTGGATGGGCATCACTTGGCAGAGTAGGAGTCTCTCCAGAGACTCCAGATGCTGGCAGAGAGAAGTCTTTGCTGTCCCTGAGTCTTCAAATAAAAGGAGGCAAGCTCTAAATCAAGCCCTTGGAGATCTTCACAAGTACGAAGGCAACACAAAGTCAAGTCTTTGTCCTCTAGCACAGGCAGAAGCAGCAACTGCAGGATGGCTCCACAAAGCACGGTCACAGACAGGGCAGCTCTTCTTCTTCAGCTCTTCAGCTCTTCTCCAGGCAGAGGTTCCTCTTGGTTTCTAGAAGTGTTCTAAAGTCTATGATTTTGGGTGCCCTTGTTATACCCATTTTCTCCTTTGAAGAAGGCCTACTGCAAAGCAAAGTCTCTTTTGATTCTGAAATCCTGCCTTGCCCAGGCCAGGCCCCAGACACTCACAAGGGGTTGGAGACTGCATTGTGTGAGGGCAGGCACAGTCCTTTCAGGTATGAGTGACCACTCCTCCCCTCCCTCCTAGCAGAGATGGCTCACCAGGAAATGCAGACTACACCCCAGCTCCCTTTGTGTCACTGTCTAGTGTGAGGTGCATCAAGCCCAACTGTCAAACTGACCCAGACAGGGAATCCACAAACAGGCAGAGTCACAGAAATGGTTTAAGCAACAAAATGCTCACTTTCTAAAAGTGGCATTTTCAAACACACAATCTCAAAATCAACTTTACTAAAATATGTATTTTTAAATTGTGAGCTCAGAGACGCCAGGATCCACATTTCTATCTGCTCCAAAAGGGAATCTACGCTTTAGTCATATTTAACGGTAGCCCCCATGTTAACGTATGAGAGGGACAGGCCATGAAATAGTGAAAAACGAATTTAGCAATATTTCACTGTCAGGACATGTATAACACATTACTATGGTGGTCATTTTGACCCTGGCGGTCCGAGACCGCCAGGGCTAATAGGACGGAAGCACCGCCAACAGGCTGGCGGTGCTTCCAGCCCTATTACGACCGCGGCGGAAATCCCGCTGTTTTAGCCCCGGCGGTGATAATCCGCCAGTGCAGCGGTGCAAGCAGCGCTGCCCTGGGGATTATGACACCCCTACCGCCAGCCTGTTTCTGGCGGTTTGCACCGCCAGGAAGAGGCTGGCGGTAAGCGGGCCCCCTAACAGGGCCCCGGCCAGCTTTTCACTGTCTGCACAGCAGACAGTGAAAAGCGCGACTGGTGCAACTGCACCCGTCGCATGGCCGCAACACCGCCGGCTCCATTAGGAGCTGGCTCCTATTTTGCGGCCTCATCCCCGCCGGCCCAGCAGGAATGTCATAATGGGGGCTGCGTGAGTGCGGCCGCATTGGCAGCCGCACAGCGGTTACCAGCTGGCGGGCGGTGGTAGCCGCCCGCCAAGGTCGTAATGACCCCCTATATGCCCTATCGTAGCTATGCACTGCACCCTTGGGGCTATCTAGGGCCTACCTTAGGGGTGCCTTGCATGTAAGGAAAGGGAAGGTTTAGGACTGGAAAGTGGGTACACTTGCATAGTGGTATTTACAATTAAAACTGCACACACAGACACTGCAGTGGCAGGTCTGAGACATGATTACAGAGCTACTTATGTGGATGGTACAACCAGTGCTGCAGGCCCACTAGTAGCATTTGATTTGCAGGCCCTGGGCACCTCTAGTGCACTGTGCTAGGAGTCTTACTAGTAAATCAAATATGCCAATCATGGATGAACCAATTGCATACACATCTTGTATCAGAGCACTTGCACTTTAGCACTGGTTAGCATTGGTAAAGTGCCCAGAGTAACAAAAACAGCAAAAACAGAGTCCTGCACACATCAACAACTTGGGAAACAGAGGCAAAAAGTTAAGGGAGACTACACCAAGGATTAAAAGTCTAACAACAATGATTACCACACCCATTGAAAGTAGTCCACAATAGGATTGCTACAATGTAAGTTCTCAGTACCACAAATACAATACCACCCTTGATGTGGTGCACCAACATGATACATCCACAAATCAAAAAATCTCAAAATATTTCAGGTCTGCCTCCCACCACAAGTGTGTTCACAGAGTGAGGGAAGTGGGTGGGGTTCCACATACATCCTCCTAGCCACTTAGGCCCAGATTAATGACAAAGTAGTGTGGCGTTCTGCTACACCAAAAATAGCAGTGCTGTGCAGTGCCACTTTTAAAATATGCGGCTGAGCCTTATTTACAGGAAAATGGCTCACCCCGGCAGTTCGCCCTGTGCTGGTGCTGAAGTAAGCTGCATGCGCCAACGCAGGCATCCTTGCACCATAGTGCAAGGGTGTCTGCTTTGAGGAGACTGATTGTTTATGTGCAGGAAGGGGCACCTTCCTGTACATGAACAAAGATTCATGGTATTGTGCTTCTCCAATGTGTGCTGCTGTATGATGCGCACATGTAAAAAGCAAACAACAAGGAGGAATAAAAGCATACCTCCTCATTTTGCAATGTAAGAGCCAACCCTGGGCAGGGGCCCTCCAACACCAACATTCTGCCAGCCTTTCCATGTCAGTGTAGCTGCCATGGAATGGCTAGCGGTATTGGGACTCGTTATCCCCAGGGCAGCACTGCTTGCAGCGCTGCCCTGGTGGATTGAAACCGCAGGACCGCCAGGCTGCAGGCTGGCAGCAGCCTGGTTGTGTCAGAGGTCGGACCTTGGCGGCTCCACCACAACAGCAGCGGTCTGACTGCCACCGTGGGTCTGGCAGTCTGAAGACCACCAGACTCATAATGAGGCTCAATGTGGTTGAATCTCATAATGGGTGATTCAGGATGCTAGACACATCCCTCAAAATGTCTAGGAGGATGAATGTTGACAGCTCACTCCCTACAGTCACTCCAACAACACACGTAGGGTGGCAGAGGAGTCACTTAATAGCATCTTAATAGCATATGTAAGGACAAATTCCAAGTATATCTGAACATCTCCACTTGTGAAGTGAGCACAAATCTGGAACAATGCCCATGCCTTGCAAAGTTTACACAGTCAAGTCAATGGAAGGGGTACATATGTCGAAAAGCATGATTAAAAAATCAGGGTGGGTGTAACACACTGGGAACTGTCGACTGGCAGTTTGTGCAAATGTTGACTACACACAAATGATGTTCAGGTGGAATAGTGTGCCATTGGGGGCCCGGAAATGTGTGCCTTGATGTGGGGGTCTGTAACATGTCACTGAGCCACCAGTAGCAAGTAAATGATGAGCCATGTCAACAGCCACTATAGTCAAAGATTGACCTTTCACTATCCCATTGAAGAGGATGATGCCTTACCTTCTGCAGACCTGTCTGTCCTGCATTTTAAAGATTAGATGTATGAACAGCTGCTAAACATCATTGAAGAGACTCTCCAGGATGTCCTGGTTCCTTCTAGACACAACCTCCAGTCGCAGGGAGGACACACAGTGTTGTGGGGTCTCCACATGAACCACCCAACTACCAACATAAAGCAACAACCAGTCCTGCCAGAGTGATTGACTCTGAGGACCCAGACATTACCTTTCAGAGGACAGTGATAGTAGTCCAGCAGGTGCTGCCACAGCCAGTGTGGGTGGGGATGGAGACCACAGCAGGCAGCCTAGAGGGAGTGCATTGGTGCCTCAGACAGAATAAAGACAACTCAGCTGCCATGAGAGGCACCCACTCCCCGTTACATGGACTACGGCAGTCCCTGGCCGACATAGCTGCTGTCATGAGGCAGAGACTTGATCAATTGCCCTCTCAAAGTGGCAGCACCATGATAGATACCAGGCTGGGAGCTATACAAAATGCCCTGGAGTTCATAGAGCGGGAAGTGTCCTCACTCAGGGATAACGTGGATGCCTACCACTGTGATGTAGCAGTGGTGTAGTGAAATCAGCAGTTCCTCCTTGTTGCATTGATTCCTTATATATTCCCACAGATGGCAGCTGCCAGGACCTTTGATTCCACATCTCTATCCCCTGATGTGTGTGCTGCCCCCTCAACTTCAACAACAGCACTATCCATGGCACAGGAGGCACAACACACATCAGAGGATGAAGATGTGGGACCAACAACATTCACACGTGAAACCACCCGGTAGTTCCAGTCTGTACAACATGGACAGTATATCTTTTGTTCTCTGCTTAAGATCATGCCAGTGTTGTGACAGCTGGCAATGTGCCCTCTTCACTCTACCACTGTTGACTTATCTTGTAAGGACTGTCATTGTCCCTGTTCCTACCTATTGTCAATTTGGACACCACCTCACTAATTCACACTTTTCCTACATATGTCTCATGACATGTCCCTCACCCTTGAATAAACATTAAATGACTCAGGATCTCTCATGGGGTCAGTGAACTGGGCATTGTACTGTAATGGAAACAAAACTTGCACATGCAAATACATCACCATATTCACATGTATCATGCTCTTTCTTCAGTGTTCAATCAACTCACATAAATGTATGCATTGGGTGAAGCTATGACAATGAGAACAGAACTAAATGCACATACTTGGATTCAGAAATGATAAAGGTGACCGATAGTAATGTGGACTACAACCCCCTTTCTGAGCCTTCCAACCATGTATTGAACAGATATCCATGCAAGTTGACATATGGGATGTATGGTTCACAACTCAAGTATGAAATTTCCCTGATGATTGTACCAGTACAACAAATATGCGAGGAACTGAGGAGGCATATTTAAGTCTGTGATGGGCACCTGTTGGTGTGCCAGAATCCATACCCCAAATAAATGTGGAGTTTAATGTGCTAAACGTTTGAAGAATGATTGTGACTGTCCATAGTGACGACAGCTGATGTTGCATTATTACCTTTCAAAGATTTTGTATTCATACACAATCTGAGAGTCAGGAACTCCGCTGAAAACTGTATTGAGGAGTTCATGTCATACAGCTGCCAATCAGACAGCTCCCTGGTCATACGGGATAGAGATAGTCATGCATGAAAATCAATACTGAAAGCATCCCCAATGGCATTTCTTTAACTTGGACAATGCAGACATGAGAACAGCCAGTCAATCATCATGGATTTTTAATTGTCTAAAACTCACAGGATTTATTGGTACTTAAAACACAACCTATTAAAAACCTAAATTACTCACTAAGCTAGACTACGCTAAACCATACTAACTAGTATTAACTTAACCCTACAGCTATCTATCCTAACCTAAACTAATCTTATCCACATAATGCCACTCAATAAACATTGTCCCCTAACCCCCTTTATGAGGCAATAGACGTGTAGGACAACATGAACTAAGGCTACACATATATTAACTAATCATATGCCCTAAACAAATATTTTTTTTTTTATGTAAAAAAAATGTTTAACATATACCCATATGACCACCCACCCAACCCCCAAACAAAAAAGGCCTAAACCCCACCCAAACTACACTAACTATATCCTACAACTAACTTACTCTATACTACCTAACCTATGCTTCCACCCCTAAAACCCAATAAAACTATACCCAATGTAGACTGGGGAAGGGAAGATCCTGGAAAGTGGTTAGCGGCCAAACCTACAGCTTTTTCAGCTTCCTCTTTATGAACTTAAGAAGCTTGCAATTCCTGGCACTGATCGCCTCAAGTCTGGCCAAGGTAGCCTCAACCTCAGCCAGGTCTTATTGCATTTTTGTCTCAAAGGTGGAGTTAGATGTGCAGTGGATGCTGACGGTGTGGGACCTGATATAGTACCATGGACTCGGGGGAGAGGACACTCCTTTCTTTGAAGTGGTTGCAGGCTGTTGAGCTGGTCCACCATGTGGGAAAGCCTTCCACAACCCTGATGACTTCTCAGTGTGGTACCTCCTAGATATTCTCCATTATCCAGCCAGGACCTTGCAGATGTGTCTGAACCGTTCAACACATTTTTCAAATTGGTGTCTCTGGGCAGGAGTCATTGTGACAGCTAAAACATGAAGAGAACATGTTATCAGTAACTGCGTTGGGTAGATGAAGAACAAGCATGCATTATAAGCAGCATTTTATGATGACACGTGTTGTCAACCAGTAAGCCATCAACAAGGGCAAGACCGAAGTCTATACAAATCTGCCTAGGAAGCATCTACAGTATTTGTACATGTCATGGGGATAATGGCTCTCCACATTTGCACACTAGGGCTAGGATTTGAAAGAGCCCAGGGTTTCCTTGAACCACATTAGCATCATAATCAATATGATGCTAATAAGGCACAACAAGGCCAAATGGCCAGCAGAATATCAACAAAGTTGTGCAATCCCTGCATTGTGCCACTTTGTCACCCCTTGTGCCACATTTGGCCTGTGCCAGGCATAATGTAGGTATGGGTGGCATTCCCCTGCTAGGATTGCACCCAAAATGTCACACTGAAATCTGGGAAATTCATCTGTGCCTTTTGGTTCTGGCTACTTTGAATGCTAGCTCAGAGCTGGCATTACAAGGGGGAACACCATTGGTCACAGTTGCCCCATATGTACAGCCAAGGGTTAGCATAATATTCTCTTGCACTAACCATGAATAGTACATCACTTTCACCAAAATGTTAACCATAATTGGCACATACCCTGCTCCATGGGGCGCTGTATATCATATACAGTACACGAATGGCAAAGGATAGGGGAAGCTAAGGACCGCAAGAAAAGTGGCAGAGCATTGGGTGCAGCACCTGTTTTGTTGTATCTGCCCCTATCTGTGCACAAACTTGATACATCTCCTGACTACCAGGAAAGCACTCACTATGCACATTTCATATACATGTGATGTGATCATGCTTGTTCACAACTATCATTATGGCTAAAACCTGTTGTTTTATCTGTACCCATCTTTTTTGCTACAATGTATGGACTTGTCCCATTTTTATCTGGAAAAGGGCGCAAATATCTATGTGTATTCAACTGACTGTTGTCCTTCCAAAATGCTCCTCACACGTCCTGTGCTTCACTTCCTTATTGAAGGGCAATGATGTAGCGGTGGTGCAAGTATCTCCTTGAGAAAGCCTCTTGGAGAGCTCTACACATGTACATGGATTGTACCATGTTCTGATTAAATTTGTGCAACGTGTGGAACAGGTGCTGTGACAAGTATGTTGGAAACATCCATGCATTGCAGAAAGCCAGCACCTCTGAAACATATCTTGACTGAAATCACTGTGTTTGTGGGCATACATAACATTTCCTGAGACCCACTAATCCAAAGCAGCACACATTGGTCCCTGTGCATCATTTCAATTATTCCACATCCTCAGCATACCATCAGACAAGATGTTGATACCCAAGGATAGATTATGGTGTCTATATTGACACGCATGTCATTTGTACATGGCTTTACACACATCAAACACTGTCAGACACAACACTGTATGTATATAAGTGACATGCAAGGTGACACTTACTGGCTTCAAAAGTCGAAACCTCGCTGATGGTGTAGCGTGGTGGTCTGCCTACAAGACATGACAGGTAAACATTGCTTAGTGATTTGTGAACAAAGATTAGCATGGACAACTGTTACACATTACTCTTGTTTAGCTGAGTGACCTAGTCAACTTAGTGTTAGGAATGACTCACTGCCATCTACATGTCAGTCAGACAGTCATAAGTAATCCCAAAAAACATATATACTAATGCGACTCACATGTACATGTCTAATTTATATGTCACACTTACAGGGGGACAGGACACTGTTAATTGTCTGAAGCTTAGTGGCAGATAATAGGGAAGTGGTGCTACACGTTGTGTGGTGCCACTTCCATTCTGCCCCTTAGCACCCCTTTATCACCATCATGTGTGTGCCGTATCTAAGATACGACGCACCATGGCACAGGTGTACCATGGCACAGGGTAGGGGGCAATGGCGTCATAATTTATTAAACTACTGATGTACTGTTCAGGATCAGTGACAGGAATTTGGCCCAACCCTGAACAGTACATAGGGGCCCATCATAAATAATGGTGTGCGCCCCCTTGACACTTTCTCTGTGCCTTTTATTTTTTGGCTCCCCTAACAGGGGAATGGCCCCTTTGTATACATCATGCAATCATGCATGGCGTATGCATAATGTTGCCCATAGGCTCACAAAGTGGTGCAAAGCATGCATTGTGCCAATCTATCACCCTTTCCACTATATTATGTCTACACAAGCCGTAATGTATGCAAAGGGGCGTTTGCCCTTTAGGGGTGCCGAAGAAATATCACATAGAAATCTAAAGGATTACTTTGCGTCATTTTGTTTAGCACATTTTAATGCCTGCTCAGAGTAGGCATTAAAAAGGGGCACCCAATCATATTTTGATGGCTCACTATGTACTGGTCATGGTTAGCACCCAATTTTTGCCAGTAACCCTGAACAACACATCAATAGTGTTGAAAATGATGATGCAATTGTCCCCTAACCTGTGCCATGGTACGCCGTTTCTTAGATACAGAACACACATGGTGATGGTAGTGTGGTGCTAAGGGATCAAGGAAAGTGGTGCTGCACTAGTTGTAGCACCACTTTCATTAAATCTGCCCCTTGCTGACCTCACCTTTCCCATACATGCTGCAGCTATCGTTATACCCTATTGCCATGCACATGCAAAGGAGGAAGTTGCTATGATACAGGTTTACCCACCAACAGGTCTCGAACCCGAACCAGCAGGTGATCATGAGATCCCTTTTCCGGGCAATGAGGTCTGCCCATTGGTGCTTGATCTGGTGGTCCGTGTGCTTAACCTTGAAGATCCTGCGTAGCTGGAACAGCACGTTGCCCCAGTGCAGCTTCCTGGCCTCCGTAGTGTAGCCCATGATGGCATGGCCATCCATTTTCACCATGTTGGGGTGGGAGAGGAACACTAACCATAGGAACCCCCAGTTCATCTGGACTCATACGCTGTGTCCTTCCCTTCCCAGACATCCTGCTGTTTCCCTCCACAGCAACCAATAAACCCCCAAAATATATATTATAACCCCACCTAACCCCAAATAACACCAATAAACATATCTACCCCAAGACAGACACCCAACAATACAAACACAATGACAGTACAATTATGGACTAAAAACGTTAATCCAACTCTCCTCACACCAGCACAAGCACCACACAACCTCTCACTATCACAGACTAAAAGCCTGTAAAGTAAAAGTGAAAGTAACATCACCTTTTCATGTGCAGCAACAAGGAATACATATGACATCACTTCCTGGGCGTATGTGTCACATTTACTGATATGCGTCGTTTTTGTGATGCATGCCCAGCATGTGCAGTTTTTCCATTGAAGTCTAACTTGGCCTGTCAAGTTAGTTTCAATGCGCAGGTGAGATGCGTCAAATTTTGGATATGCGATGTATGGAAAACTACTGTATGCATCATTTTTGTAATGCTTGATGGCGATGCATCAGTTTTCCTATGAAGGCTGACAAGTCATAACGATTTAGAGTTGAAGTGCAGGGTGCACTGCGTCATTTTAGTGATATGAGATGTATTGAGTACAATGGCATGTGTCATTTTATTGACGCACAGCGGGTATGCGTTGTTTTTTGAGGGGAGGCTGACAGGTCACCCAGATTCACATTCTTAGTTACAGGGGATCTGCATCTTTATTATTTCTCTTGTATCGCATCATGTGTTTGCATGTGTATCTAACGGTCTACCGGTAATGTTGGAATATTTAAGCTATATGTTATAATGTGTGTGGTGCATGGGAGTGCAGGTACTGTTTGGAAAAGTGCATGTATATTGAGATTTTTTCCACATACATGGTACCACATGTATACTGTGACATACATATGTGATAGTACTAATTTGTGTGGGTTCACCACATTGTCATGTCTGATTTCCAAATGTACGTTTCACAACATCGCATAAGATATGATGGGCTATGTCCAATACATGTTCATGCAAAGTGATACCCTTGACAACTCTTAAGCGAAGGATGCTGTTGACTAAGGCTGCCTTGATTTCCAGAAACCCATGGCAATGTGAGTGCATGTCTGTCCACACTGTGGTGTGTTGTATGGGCAAGGCTTAATGATGCAAAACTAACACGTATAACATATAGGCCCTCATTACAACCCTGGCAGTAAAGCCCGCTTACCGCCGTGCTGACGGCCGTCAAGATACCGTGGCCTCAGCAGAAATCCACTACAGGTATTACGACCCACATCCCGTAATCCGCCACAATACAGACACCCACACAAGTCCGCCACACCAAAGGTCAGTGATAAACTGGCGATAGCAAAACCTACACTGTCACGCCAACAGAACTACGCCCACACTATCACGACCCATGAATCAACGTGGCGATCATTCAATCACAGTAATCCATTGACGGTACACACCACCGCGCTCAAAATAAACACACATTAACAAAACACAACCACATTGGACAATTCAAAATACACACATCTGATACACATACACACACCACACACACACTCACAACACTATAAAACACACACCCACATTACCCCCAAACCCTCACAACGATTTTTTTTGAAGAAGCACAGAGAGAGAGAATAGCAAACACAACAACAGCATCCACAGGCACACAACACCATCACTCATACAACATCCACGCACCTCAAACAACACACACCAACACAAAACATCACACAGCACAACAAACAGCACCTCATACATCTCCCATACCACATTATGGCACCTCAAAGACACCCCTGGTTTTCTGAGGAGGAGCTCAGGATCATGGTAGAGGAAATCATCCGGGTAGAGCCACAGCTTTTCGGATCAGAGGTGCAGCAGACCTCCATTGCAAGGAAAATGGAGCTATGGCGGAGAATTGTCGACAGGGTCAACGCAGTGGGACAGCACCCCAGAGCACGGGATGACATCAGGAAGAGGTGGAACAACCTACGGGGAAGATGCGTTCCGTGGTATCCAGACACCAGGTAGCAGTACAGAGGACTGGCGGTGGAACCCCACAACTAACAACATGGGATGAACAAGTCTTGGCAATAATGCATCCTGAGGGCCTCACAGGAGTAGCAGGAGGACTGGACTCTGGTAAGTCATATCTTTACTACTATATCCCCCCACCCCACCTGCATGCTATCACAAACTCCTAGCCCAACCCTCACACCCATCACCCCAACACCCCACTGATACGCCACTATCACAATCCACACATCCCAAAACCAAGGCCTGCATGTCACACCCACCACCCACCAACCCAAGACAATCAGGGATCTGGGGTCAGTGGCAGTGAGCACACCGTTCAGGGGACAGAGGCACAGGATAACAGGGAAACTGGGAGGACTGCTGTGCGACTGGGGGAGGACAGGCCCAGGGAACCCACTCTCCACAAGGCACTCTCCAACATCATGGGAGCATACCAACATTCCCAGGAGACCATAAACACGGTACTGGCCAAGTTTCAGGAGACCCAGCGGCTGCAGGAGGAACAGTACCTGGTGATCAGGGAGGTTTTGAAGTCCATTAACACCACCATGGTCACCATTTTAGGGGTGCTTGCAGATATGGCCAACACCATGAGGGACACATTGGCACACCAACGGGCCCCTGACACTAGCCTGAACGATGAACAGCCCTCCACCTCCACCGGTGCTAGTGGACAGGAGGCCACGCCACAGGACCAACAGGCCACCAGCACCCCACTCCCTACAGAAGGAGAAGGAGAACCAGCAGTCAAATGGTCCCTGAGATCCAGGAACAAGACAGAGAACATTGCCAAAACCCTGCCAGGAAATAAGACTCTCCTGATTGTCACCCTTCTGTCCCACTATGTCACCCTGACAACCTTGACCTGTCATTATTCCACTTCCTACGCCCCCTTGGACAATGCACCTGTGATACCAATAGACTGGACTCTACCATGGACATTCCTCCACCATCACCCCAGCCCATTGCACAACCCCCTCCACTTATTAGCACAGAAATAAACACCCTTGAATCACAAATCAATCTGGAGTTAGTCTGCACTTTCACAAATGTGTAATTGCAACCTCTCAGAAAAATAGCAATGTCATTGTTCATTCTCACATACCAATGTTCGACATTTGTTGGGCATCAGTAAACATAGCAGAAGGCAGAAAGTGGTACCCAGATCTGTGAAATGGAAAACCAAAGTGAAATATCAGGGTCCATACACAGAGGTAAAAAGGCAGAATCATGCAATGTTCTACGGTAGTATGATATGAGAGGAGCAGTGCCAGTCTCTTACCTGTGTCTCACTGGAAGTATTGCATGATGATTTTGTTTCGGTTGTCTACATCTTCTTCTTCTGCCTCCTCTTCTTCACTGCCCACAGGCTCCACTGCTGCCACAAGACCAACATCAGGCCCATCCTCCTGCAAAAAAAAGCACCTGACGTTGCAAAGCCATGTTGTGCAACATACAGCATGCCACGATTATCCGCCACATCTTCTTCGGTGAGTAGTATAGGGAGGCACCGGAACCTGGCCTTCAGGAGGCTAAAAGTGCGCTAAATTATCCTCCTATTTCCCCATGTGCCTCATTGTAGCGTTCCTCTGCCCTTGTCCTGGGATTCCTCACTGGTGTCAGTAGCCAGGACAGGTTGGGGTAACCAGAGTCACCTGAAAGTATCGAGGGACACACACCAACCCTTAGGGACAACCCTATACCCAGACACCTATGTCAACTGTGTTGGGACCTTGAGCTCACCTCACCTCACACAGTGCCTCTGGAGTTGCCCCATCACTTAAGGGATGCTGCTATTTCTAAAAATGTAAGCGTCACGCACTGAGCCAGGATACTTGGCATTCACATGGGAGATGTACTTGTCTGCCAAACACACCATCTGCACATTCATGGAATGGTAGCTTTCATCTGTTCATTCCTGCGGGGGACACAAATGACACATGTGTACCATCAATGGCACCACTGATGTTGGGGATATGTCCAGGGCATAGAAGTCACCTTTCACTGTGGGCAAATCATCCACCTGAGGGAAAACGATGTAGCTGCGCAAGTGTTTCAGCAGGGCAGACAACACTCCGGTCAACACGTTAGAGAACATTGGCTGTGACATCTCTGATGCCATGGCCACTGTTTTCTGAGAGCACCCACTGGCCAGGAAATGGAGTACTGACAGGACCTGCACTAGAGGGGGGATTCCTGTGGGATGGCGGGTTGTTGACATCAGGTCTGGCTCCAACTGGGCACACAGTTCTTGGATTGTGGCCCTATCAAGTCTGTAGGTGATAGTGATATGTCTGTCTTCCATTGTCGACAGGTCCACCAGGGGTCTGTATACCAGAGGATGACGCCATCTCATCATTTGCCCCAGCGGACGTGCCCTATGGAGGAGAAGGGTGAGCAGAGGGTTATACACCAAATAGCTTGCACAAGGGTGTTTAGAACAATCATGGTGTAATCGTTGTGTTGCGCTGTCTGTCCGTATTCCTGCCCAAAAGTGCTGTGGCGCAATTAGTTGCCCTGCCATGTTCCCCCCTAAAATGACGGCTGCCTGACCTGTAAGGAGGGACAAGGGAAAATGAGGTAACTGCGCTGGCGTTGTGCAGCGTCGCAGTAGGCGGACGAAAACCTCGGCGCAAATCAGCATTGGTTATTATTGGGCCCTATGGGTTCCAGGAGCCAATGACGATGTATGCTGGCGGTGACGGTACGCACCGCCACGGACGTGACTGCCATTTACTATCTGTTCACTCACTTGATACCTGACCTTCAACAGGAGAGGACCTACACTGCAAATGCTGCTGTGACCTGTGTCTGGAAGCGACAATGGCTACAGTGTCTGGGGAATGGGCCCCTGCCTTCACCGCGGAGGAGTTGGACAACCTGGTGGCTGGGGTCCTCCTCCAGTACATGCTACTCTACGGTCCTCCAGACAAACAGGTGAGTACACTGTGAGCATGATGGATGGGACATGAATGTATGGAGTGGCGTGGATGGAAGATACAGGGGGGGCAGAGGCCAGCATGTGAGGATGGTCAGTGTATGTGTTTCTGGGCCAGGGAGGGAGGTTTGGGGCCAATGAGTAAGAAGAACCGGACGGGAGAGTAAAATCCATTCTTACTTAGCTTTTCCTCTAGGTCAGCGCCCACCAGAAGAAGGGTGTTTGGTGTGCCATCGCCAAGGAAGTGCGGACCCTGGGGGTCTATCATAGACGGAGCACCCACTGCTGCAAAAGATGGGAGGACCTGTGCCCCTGGAGCAAGAAGACGGTGGAGGCCCAGCTGGGGATGGCCTCCTAACATGGAAGGGGTGCCGGTCACGCCATGACCCCCCTGATGTACTGAATCCTGGTGGTGGCATATCCTGAGTTGGATGGGAGCTTGAGGGTATCACAGCAGCCACAAGGGGGTGAGTACAGTCTCATTTAGCTGACTCTGCGTGCTTTATGAGGTTTCTGGGTGGGGGAAGTGGGCTGTGGTTTCCCCTAGGCCAGGGCAGATGCGCCAGGGTAGATCCACTGTTAGGCAGGCTCAGTGGCACTCCAGTCCCAAAAGTGGTAGTGGCCCTCTACACCTAGTCAGGCTCCTGCGGGTTTCAGGTGTATATCAAATGGGTCCAAGCACCGTCCGCCATGGGCATGTGATTTTCCCCTGAACTGTTAGTGCATGGCCTAGTGCAGTGGTTCCCAACCTTTTGATTTCTGTGGACCCAAACTTTAACATTAATGGAACCCAGGGACCCTCACTGAATCATCATTGGAATCCGGGGACCCCCGCCTGAGTCATTACTGGAAGCTGGGGACCTAATTTGTCAATATTTGTTAATATTTTTGTATTTTCTAGGCTTTTGCGGACCCCCTAAGAAGGCTTCGCGGACCTCCAGGGATCCCCGGACCACAGGTTGGGAACCACTGGCCTAGTGCATAGGGCTGCTCCCTGTGTGTTCTGTCCACCAACGGGGGTGTTGTTGCAGGCATTGACCATGTGTCTCTTCTGTCTTTCCTCCCCTTTTTGTTTTGTCACCCTGTCCTTGTGTGCATTAGCATCATCTGGCGGAGGAGCATTGGCACCGGAGCAAGAGGAATCTGCAACCCATATGGCCCAGGAGGGTGAATGTACAGAGTCTGAAGGCACCAATTTGACGGAGGGAGAGGGGAGCTCCACGACGGGGACAGGAGGAGACACCAGTGACAGTGACTCCTCCTCTGATGGGAGATCCCTTGTGGTGGCGGGCACATCTGTGCCCACCGCATCAACAGGTACAGCCGCCACCCCCCTAACAGCCCCACCCTCCCAGCAGCCCCTCAGCGTGTTTCCCGTGCCCGCTCACCCAGGAGGGTGGGCATCTCCTTCGCCCAAGGCACCTCAGGCCCTGCCCCAGTCAGCCCTGCTGCCCTAAGTGAGGAGGCTATTGACCTCCTGAGATCCCTCACTGTTCGGCAATCAACCATTCTGAAAGCCATTCAGGGTGTCGAGAGGCATTTGCAACAAATGCATACCTGGAGGGCATTCATTCTGGAATGGAAGCCCAACAGAGATCTTTTCAGGCTCTGGCCTAAGCACTGATGGCAGCCCTTGTCCCTGTGTCCAGCCTTCCCCCTCCAACTTCCACTACCCAGACCCAATCCTCTCCCCTCAGACCAGCATGCACACTCATCAACACACAAGAATTGACATGGCAAAAATAAGCACCACACATCCCACAGGCATTCACACAAGCACCATCCCCATGCAGACACACCAACATCTACTGCCTCTACTGTGTCCCCCTCCTCCACGTTCTCCTCCTCCCTCCCAGTTTCGGCTCCACTCACACCTGCATGCACTGTATCCTCAGCCACTACCTCCATCACCAGCATGCCCATCACCACACACCACTCACATGCAATCACCACCCCCACTACCATGCACACGTCCCCTGTGTCCTCTCCCAGTGTGTCTGTGAGCCCTCCTCCCAAACTTCACAAAAGCAGGCACACACTCACTCAACAGTCATCCACCTCACAACAGCCTCCGCCCCATGCTCCCTCACCCAAACTCAGCAGATGTACACCTCCTGCAATCACTACCTCTTCCTCCACTCCCAAACCCCCTCCATCTTCCCGTCCCAGTGTGTCTAAAAAACGTTTCCTAGCTAACATTGACCTCTTCCCTACACCCCCGTCCTTCCCCTAGGGCCAGGATGTCCAGATCCCAGCCCAGCACCTCAGCCACGAAATCCTCGAGCACTGTGGTCCCTGCAAGTCCAGTAAGATCGCGGGCGGCACCCATCAGGGCTGCCACTGTGCCACCTAGTGAGGCCAAGGATCACCCTATTCCACCACCTGCCAAGGTGAAGAAGGGGCCCACATGCCATAGGGAAAAGCAGCACCAACCACCCAGCAAGCCATCATCCAAGACAAAAGAGGATAGTGCCAAGGTCCCAGCAGTGACTTACAAGGTGGGGAAGGGACAAAAGGTTAAAGGGAAGTCAGCTCAGGGCACGGAGCCTCTGGGTGAGGGACTGGTGTCACCCCTTCTGTAAGACAGAACAGCAATCTGCACGGCGGTGGCCAATGCCGCAAACACCGCCACCTGCATCGCCACCTGCTGCTGCCTCTGCAACAGACCCCAGCATCATCCCCAGTGGGAAGCTGTCCAAGGTTGCAGGAGACGTCCTGCTGTCTCCCTCTACAGGTGCTGACACATGCACCACTGGCAGCTACTCCGCCACAGACACCGCCGTAACCATCGCCACCATCGCCACCTGCCCCGCGACGGGCTCAGACAGTGCCACCACAGCCGACATGAACATCATTCCCAGTGGGCAGCCGTCCGAGGACCCTGCACAGACTACATGAGGCACCACAACCAGCACTGGTAGTACCAGCAGTTGGCAGGCAAACTCGCCGCAGGGTGGAGTGTGTCTCTGCCTCCATGGAGTATCATGCTACTTGTTCCCAGATAATCTTGTGGCTCATGCACCCAGGTGAGGGAATGGGAACTGCCACACACCATGTGCAGCACCCTGGGCACCAAGCCCCATCCAGAACCAGTGAAGAAAAGCATGCACTACGTGGAGGGAACTGTCTTGCATGGGGAGGCAAGATCTTACCTCCACCAAAGGTGGATAGTTGGAAGAGAGGACCAATTCAGTCTACCACCCGTGATGCAGGATCCATGCAGCTCAGTAGGAGATGGGATCAACGCAGCCAGTCGTCATCACAGATGGTGCCTGCAGAAGCAGGGGAGTGACTCCTTCACCCTACAGGAGATTCCTTCACTCTTCTGATGCAGGCTGAAGACGGGCTGTCCTCAGAGGATGCATGACCGGGGAAATGTTTAGTTGCTGGAAGGAGCCAGAGTTACAATGTTACAGAAGGCATCTTGCTTCTTTGTTGTAGCTTGTGGGTTCCTGAAGAGTCCAGATGCAGTTTCTTCTGTGAGAAGTTGAAGTGGAGGATGTAGAGGATTCATGCTGGAGTCTTGCAATCTGAATCTGAGGAACCACCCAAAGGAGACACCCTAAATAGCCCTGAAAGGGAGATTGGTCACCTAGCTGAGTGACTACCTATCAGGAGGGGGCTCTGACATCACCTGCTGGCACTGGCTACTCAGATGCTCCCACAGTTCCCTGCCAACCTTGAATCCAATGTGGCAAAACCCAGGGACCCTTTGGAGGAGGAGCTCTGAGCACTACTCTTGGGTTGTGATGGACAGGGGAGTTGTCACTCCCATTTCCTTTGTTCAGTTCTGTGCCTGAGCAGGGACTGGGGTCCCTGAAATGGTATAGACTGGTTTCTGCAAGTAGGGCACCAAATGTGCCCTTCAAAGCATATCCAGTGACCTGGGGAAGCTACACCTCCCAAGTCTTTAACACCTATTTCCATACGGAGAGGGTGTATCACCCCTCTCCCAAAGGAAATCCTTTGTTCTGCCTTCCTGCACTCTAGCTTTTCAAGCAACAGGAGGGCGAAAACCTATCTGGGAGTTGGAAGCAGCTTGGGCTGCCTGGAAACCCTTTGATGGCTGAAATGGCAATACTGGGAGTCCTCTAAGGAGCCCCCAGAGTCCATGGAATCATACAAACAATGCTTGCAAAAGCCTTGGGGTATGATTCTAATATGTTTGATACCAAACATGCTTATGTTCGGAGTTACCATTATGTAGCTGGATGTAGGTAGTGATCTATGTCCTGGCCACACATAAAATGGCATCTGGGGAAATGGGCCTGGAGTTCGTGGGGGCACCTCTTCTAGTGCAGGGGTGCCCTCACACACAGGTAATTTGGACCTTGCCCTATGGGCTAAAAGGACTGTTATGGGGTGACTTATAAGTAACCTGGTGTAGTGAAAAATGGCAGTGAAAGGGTGCTTGCAGCTTTTCACACAGGCTCCTATGGCAGTCGTGCAGAAGCCTTTGTATGGGCTCACAATGGGTGGCACAATCATCACTCCCACGCACCCTACTACCACATACCTATGCCCCTGGCACAGTGTGACCACTCCCACTGGTAGCAGACCCATCATTGTCCAGGATGACATGAGGAGACTCAGGTACCTGCACCTTGGGGCACATGATGGAAGGGACTGTCCTTGGGACACAGGTTTGAGGGTGAGTGGTTGCTTGTGGTGTAGTTGCAACAGGACTGGGATGAGTTGTTGTGAGCAGGGTGAGGCTGACAGTTGTTGACTGACCAGGTGTCCCTGATGGGCTGCCTTTGTGCTCAGTGTCTAGACATCCATGGCTGTTTTCTTCACTGGGTCCTTCATCCAAAGGGGTAGTGTCTCTCTCTGGTATCCTCTCCATCTTGTGGATATCAAGGTTCTCTGTAGGAGAAGTGGAACACACAGTTGGTGTAAGTGATTCAACAAGTGATGTATCAATTAGACAACTAAACATGGTATATAAGATGCACACACTGCCTTTACATGATCCCCTCACATGACAATGACAGCTGTTACCTAATCCAGGTTAGTGCGAAGGGGGACACAAACATTTTCAACTGCATACAGCATGCTCCATGATATTGAAGTATGCTGGTGTTTCAATGGCTGCAAATACCTTCATATCCTGTCTGAGTACAGGTATGATAATGTACATTTCTCTCCTAGTAAGGAAATTATGTCAGAGCTAGCACACAAAATTGATGTTTCAATTTGCCCTGGCCCTCTGGATGTACTTCAAGTACGTTCAGTTTACTATTTAGGTGTCTCCCCAGGTGAGTTATTAAGGATGTTTTCTCTGAGTCCAGTTTGGTATGGGTCACAGCTGTAGCTTTTATTGGAACTGGTAGTGGGCCATTGCATAGCTGTCATTGCCATGAACTGTTACATGGTAGATCATTTAGTGTGGTTTGCTTTGATTGTTACTTTCATATGCAAAACATTTCACATTTAATGCATTGTTCTGGTTGTGTTAATGTAACAGTACATTCTGGGAGTTGAAGTGCTGTCATTTCCTAGAACTTCACATGCTCTTCCCAAATTCTGGCCCAAGGTGAGTTTACTTGACATGTGACATAGCACTGAAGGGTATTTGGAGATTTGGACAGTGGGTGGTCGGTGGTTTGATCAATGGGGTGGAGAAGGTGATGAGTGAGTATGTAATACATAAATGTTTAGTGACATGGATGTTGTTGTTGGTTACACAACTTGACTCCCCCATGTATTTCTGCCAGGCCCTCAGGATGCATGCTGTCCAAGACTTTTTCCTCCTGTGATGTGAACTGTAGGGGAGTAAGTGGAGGCCCACCGCCAGTCTTGAGGATCTCCACCTGGTGCCTGGATGCCATGGAACGTACCTTCCCACCGAGGTCCTTCTACCTCTTCCTGATGTTCTCCCTTGTGCGTGGGTAAGCGACTATTACATTTACCCTAGTGACTATCCTTTGCCACAACTCAATTTTCCCGGCTATTGATATTTGCTGGACCTGTGCGCTGAACTGATATGGCTCTACCCTGACACTTTTGTCCACAAATTGGTATAGATTTGGGCCGGAATTGTAAATGTCACCCCTCTAGTGTCCAACAGATTCTCCATATTTTGAATAATAAAGACATGTCACACATTTTTCAATTTTTCTTTGTTTGCAATTTAAAATTGTTCTATAGTCTTATATTTTCAAGCATATATACTTTAAGTAAAAATAAAAAAGTACAAAGTACAGTAGGTAAAACTGCTTTTCATTATTTTAAAATAATGAAAATCATGTGAAACATATTTCTATACATTTGTATGTTGTCAATTTTTCAGTGTTATTTTTCCATAGATAACAATTTTTTAAATTTTTACATACATATTTTGAACATTATTTTAACATATGATTTATTAGTATATATATATATATATATATATATATATATCTAAAACTTGCTTATATTTTATATGTTTAAAATTATAATTTTCAACATTTTTACAATGCCCTATTCATTTTTAATAGGAGATAACCTTTTTGTAGTTTCATTTGGTAGCCACTTTTTTATCACTACCTTCAATTTTGTAATCTATTTGTGTTATTTTAGTCTATTTTCCCAGAACCAGGTGGCAGTGAGGTGCTGCTCTTCTTCAGAAAAAGTTTGTCCTTTTTAAGGTTTTTAAGGTGGGGGGATTAAGGAATGATGTTTAAAAGATAGTTATAGTGGTGCTTGTGTTTTTTGCATATTTAGATGCAGTACTGTTAGTGTTTTTCACTAGTTTGTCATTTTGTATTTTTGTACACTGTTTTAGTAATGTATCACAATGTTATGCTAAATTGTGTGATGTTATTTATATTGTGATGATTAACTGTTATGTATATATATATATTTGGCAATGTAATGTGCTTTGTGGGTGGGTTTACTTTTAACTTACTTTACAGGTTTTTGTCTATGAATGTATGGCATTTGTAATTCATTTTTATTTTAACGGAAAATAGTTTTGGTTTAAATAAACCAATGTTTTTTTTTTACTTTGATTTCCTTTAACAGGTTTCCTGGAGTGTTCCTTTTTTTTAATTCACTTTTTTTTAAATGGATTCTTGATACTTTGAATAGCTTGAAGGCATTTTGACTGGGGGGTGATTCTAAGTCTGGCAGGCGGCAGAGGCCGCCCGCCAGACTTCCCCCTCCAAAATACCGCTCCGCGGTCGAAAGACCGCTGAGGGTATTTTGGGTGTTGCACTGGGCTGGCGGGCGATCGCCAAAAGGCCGCCCGCCAGCCCAGTGCAAAACTACCTTCCCACGAGGACGCCGGCTCCGAATGGAGCCGGCGGAGTGGGAAGGTGCGACGGGTGCAGTGGCACCCGTCGCGAATTTCACTGTCTGCAATGCAGACAGTGAAATTCTTTGTGGGGCCCTCTTACGGGGGCCCCTGCAGTGCCCATGCCATTGGCATGGGCACTGCAGGGGCTCCCAGGGGCCCCGCGACAACCCATACCGCCATCCTGTTCCTGGCGGGCGAACCGCCAGGAACAGGATGGCGGTATGGGCTGTCAGAATCCCCATGGCGGCGCAGCGAGCTGCGCCGCCATGGAGGATTCAAATGGGCAGCGGAAAACCGGAAGGAAACCGTCGGTTTTCCACTTCTGACCGCAGTCAAACCGCCGCGGTCAGAATGTCCAGCGGGGCACCGCCAGCCTGTTGGCGGTGCCCCCGTCATTTTAGACCTGGCGGTCTTGGACCGCCAGGGTTAAAATGACCCCCTAGATTCACTATATTTTTGATTTTTTTTAGGGGAATTTTGGATATATCTTATTTTTGGTGGATTACTATTTTTTATTACATGGAGAAATAGAAAGGTATTCAGCTGCAGAACAGTAAGTTTTTTTCTTTCATTTTTTTTGGGTCAGACATGTGATATTATGCTGTTCATGTAAAATGTATGTGATTGTTATGTGTATTTGTGGTACTATGTGATGGACTGAGTTTGATTTTAACTATATTGGATGGTGATGCTTAAATTTTTTTAAAGATAGTTTATATATTTAGTATGATATCACTCTTTATTTACGTTGCAATTGTAAATAATTGTTTGACTGGTGTAAGAAAAAATATATTTATTATTTTAAAAAAAGTAGATTTGATATGTTAGTTTAGAGTTTGTCATAGTTTTTGTGTTGTTTGGTTTTGGCAAAATATATGCTGCAGCCCACAGGGATCCCCAGGCACCCTAATGCCCTCAGTACCAAGTTACCATATAGTAGGGACCTATATTGGGGCACCAGTTGGCCAATTGTGGGTGAAATACAGACATTTGGGAGAGTGAGCATAATCACTGGGGCCCTGGTTAGCAGGACCCCACTGAATACAGTCAAACACACTGAGAATAGGCCAAAAGTGGGGGTAACCAAGCTAGAAAGAGGCCACTTTCCTACAGTGACACGTATACATTTTCATTAGTGAAAATTTCCCTCTTGCCCATACTCCAATACTAGGTACCAAGCCTGAGCAACCTAGTAAGGACATGTGTGCTAAGATTTTTGAAATATGTGTGAAAGACACACACTTGGAATGTACAATGACCCAAACCATGTTAAATTTCCACATTTCCACAATGGCATACATTCTGTATAGCGGGGCTACTGTCAGGCAATGATGGCACCCTAGTCATCATTGCTACTGTGGCACTTTGTATACCCACACAGGCCCATTGTTGCATGTATTGACACAGGTAGACTGTTTTTCTTTCAGCTTAGGCAACATTGCACAAGCAGCATGCCACTGTGTCAAGAGTCAATGTATCCTCTGCTGGGGAGTTTGGGGGCGCTGGGTGAGGATCTACCTTCCGCATGATCGTTCTTCAGCAGTGCATTGCACAGTCACCTCCAGACACAAATGTGATCCCATGACCAAATATATTTTGTTTTATTTGGGGTTCTTGATGTCAGGCTTGCCGTATCATATACAGGGGACTGGCAGCTTGTTTGTTTGGGACATATCTCTTCATTTTGCATGGTTTCACTCAAATTGACATACATAGGGTGAATTTTCCATATGATGCTTGGTTAGGGCATTTATATATTGGGTAACTTGGTTATGTTTCCAGATTCAGGGGATAGATTCTGTCATTTGTCACTAGTTTCTGTCATATTTGTATGTGCTGGCCAAGCACATAGCTGTTGTTGCCAACGTATATGGGTTATTCACTGACCTTAGACATTCTCTGTGAATATGTATCTGTTGTTACATGGTAACATTGTTCAGCATGTTCAGCAGCAGCATTGTACCTTCATACATGCACAGGATACTAAGTCAGATGTGTGTGCTTTGTAGATTGACACATCTTATACAGGCTAAGTGATAATATCCCTCCCATTTCCAGGCTTTGCAACATCACATGATTGTCACATACACATCACAGTAGACCAGCCACAGCACGTTTGTAGGGTTAGAGTGGCCTCCACATGCTGAACCTCAAAGTGTCTTACGCAGTCTCTCAGCTGTTCTTCCACACTATTTAGTGTACATGGGCATGCAATCATACCTGCATTCCACAACCTATGTAACTTTCACCATGAGTGTATTTTGTTACTGTGTTGACACATCTCAACTGTGCGTAGAGGAAATGCCACATGCCACCTTTCTGTCTCAATACAAATTTGGAAGGGTCTGTGACATGTTTGGACATTGCTAGACTTACATGCTATAGGAAAGACTAAAGACCCTTGACCTGCACCTGGACACTGCACTCAGAAGGACTGCACCAGCTGCACACTTGGGCTTCACCACATGAAGGACTTTGACTGGCTTCAAATGGTGAAAGAAGGGACTCCCAGCTTGCCACAGGTAGAAAATAGCCAGCCAGAGTCTTCTGCATCGAATCCTGTAGAAACTGACCAGTTTTCCACTGTCCAGTGGTCTTTTTGGAGTTTGAGCAGGTGCATTCTGGGTGTTGACGTCCCAGCCCTCAAGGAGCTACTCAGAACTTCTGGAACCTTGGGTTGAGCTGTGGACTCTTAAATGACCTTCATAGACCTTCTGGAAGAAGATCCAGAAGTTTGGAGAAGATTGAAGAACTTTTGGTAACAAGCTCCATAAAGGGACTGACTTGCTGTTGTGAGTGATGCCGGCTTACGACAATTGCGACTGGGCCTGACTTGTAGGTTCATCTTGCTGAAAAGTTCCAGATCCCCGGACTTCCAGGATTTCACCAGGGGCTCCTGGAAAGGCAATCTGATGACATCGACTAGAAATCAGCTTGCTGTGGAGAGTCGCCCCAGGTCAGAGAGAAAAAGCTCAAAAAAAGTGACAAAGTCTGAATGTAAAAAGTTGACCAGGGCCTTCCCATGCAGCGTATTCACTGCAGGGCTCAAGAGACGTTGGATCAAGATTTAGCTTTGGCCCAGACGAAGATTTCCAAGAGTCCAAAAATATAATTCTTCACTAAGCTCTCCTGCAACGCATATCCGAAGAGGTCTCCAGGGAGGTCAGATCAGATTGGTGCCTTTGTCCTGCTGAAGAAAATCTTCAAGAAAAACACCAGGGGCTAGATGTACAAAGCATTTTTCAAGTCACAAACGGGCTGATTCACAGAATCTGCATGTTTGCGACTTGAAAATTGCTTTTTGGGATGTAAAAAGCCTAAACTGTGATTCAGTAAATTGTTCCTGAATCGCAGTTTGGGTTTTGTGATTCGGTATTAGGAAGGGGCTTGTCAAGGGCATCCCTTCCTAATACCGAATACAAATGGTATGTATGATTGTTTTGTGACTGCGAATGCGGTCACAAAACAATTGCAGTTAGCACTGGTTTCAAACTGGTGCTAACCCATTCGCAAACGGGAAGGTGTCCCTGTGGGACTCCTCCCCCTTTGTGAATGGCTACAAAAATATCTTTTCAGAACAGGCAATGGTCCCACGGACCACTGCCTGCTCTGAAATTGTTTTTGATTTTGAAACGCATCTTGCTTTCCTTTAACCCCTTAGCTGCCACGCCTTTTCCCCCTCAGGTGCCAAGCCTTTTTCCGGCTATTTGGGGCAGTCTGCGCTTAGGCCCTTATAACTTTTTATCCACATAAGCTACCAACGCCAAATTTGCGTCCTTTTTTTTTTTCAACATCCTAGGGATTCTAGAGATACCCAGGCTTTGTCGGTTCCCCTGAAGGAGACCAAGACATTAGCCAAAATACAGCAAACATTTCATTTTTTAAAGAAAAATGGGAAAAAAGGGCTGCAGAAGAAGGCTTGTGATTTTTTTTCCCTGAAAATGCCATCAACAAAGGGTTTGTTGTGCTAAAATCACAATTTTACCAGCTTTCAGGAACAGGGAGACTTGAATCAGAAAACCCAATTTTTCAATACAATTTTGGCATTTTACTGGGACATATCACATTTTTACTATTTTGTGTGCTTTCAGCCTTCTTCCAGTTAGTGACAGAAATGGGTTAGCTTGCTGGATCCCAGAAAGCTAAACATTTCTGAAAAGTAGACAAAATTCAAAATTTAGTAAGGGGTAAGTTGTGTAGATCCTACAAGTGTTTCCTACAGAAAATAACAGTTGAAATAAAAAAATATTAAAATTGAGGTAAAAAAACAGCAATATTTCTCCACGTTTTACTCTGTAACATTTCCTGTGATGTCATATTTTTTAAAGCAATATACCATTACGTCTAGTGGACTCTTCTGGTCGGGGGGGATATATAGGGCTTGTAAGTTCCTCAAGAACCCTAGGTACCCAGTGCCAGTAAATGACCTGCACCTTGCAATGGGTTTTCATTCAATACCGGGTATGCAGCACTTTATTTACTGAAATATAAAAAGAGAAAAATAGGTATCAAGAAAACCTTTGTATTTCCAAAATGGGCACAAGATAAGGTGATGAGAAAAAGTGGTTATTTGCATATCTCTGAAATCCGGTGTGCCCATAATAGCATGTGAATTACATGGCATTTCTCAAATAGACGTCTTTTTGACACACTGTCTTACTTTTGGAAGGACAAAATGTAGAGAAAGACAAGGGCAATAACACTTTTTTTGCTATTTTGCGTTTCCCCAAGTCTCCTGATAAAAATGGTACCTCACTTGTGTGGGTAGGCCTAATGCTCGCCACAGGAAACACAACATGGACACATCACATTTTTACATTGAAATCTGACATGTTTTTTGCAAAGTGCCTAGCAAACCTGCAATTTTTTTAAAACTAGATACCTAGGGGAATCGAGGATGGGGTGACTTGTGGGGCTCTGACCAGGTTCTGTTACCCAGAATCCTTCGCAAACCTTAAAATTTGGCCCAAAAATAATTTTTCCTCTCATTTTGGTGACAGAAAGTTCTGGAATCTGAGAGGAGCCACACATTTCCTTCCACCTAGCGTTGCCCCAAGTCTCCCGATAAAATGGTACCTCACTTGTGTGGGTAGGCCTAGTGCCTGCAAAAGGAAATGCCCTAAAACACTATCTGAACACATCAAAATTATCAATGCCCCAAAACACAACGTGGACACATCCCATTTACCCAAAGAATCAGAGCTGTTTTTTGCAAAGTGCCTAGCCGTGGATTTTGGCCTCTAGCTCAGCCGGCACCTAGGGAAACCTAACAAACCTGTGCATTTTTTAAAACTAGACACCTAGGGGAATCCAAGATGGGGTGACTTGTGAGGCTCTGACCAGGTTCTGTTACCCAGAATCCTTAGCAAACCTCAAAATGTGACCAAAAAACCCACTTTTTCCTCACATTTCGGTGACAGAAAGTTCTGGAATCTGAGAGGAGCCACAAATTTCCTTCCACCCAGCCTTCCCCCAAGTCTACTGATAAAAATGGTACCTCACTTGTGTGGGTAGGCCTAGTGCCTGCGAAAGGAAATGCCCTAAAACATTATCTTACACATCAAAATTATCGTATTCAAACCTACCGGTTTTTGCGGGGTTGGGCACCTGCGTTTTTGGTCCTGGGCTCAGCAGCCATCTATAGAAACCGTCCAAACCCAGACATTTCTGAAAACTAGACACTCGAGGGAGTCCAGGAAGGTGTGACTTGCGTTAATCCCCAATGTTTTCTTACCCAGAATCCTCAGAAAACCTCAAATTTAGCTAAAAAATCATATTTTACCCACATTTCTGTGTGGCATCACAGAACTGGGACAAATTTCCTACCACCCAACGTTCCTCTCAGTCTCCCGGTAAAAATGATACCTCACTTGTGTAGATGGCCTAAGTGCCTGTGACAGGGAAAAGCCAAAAATATGTTGAAACTTTATTTTTAGTTATCCCTCTCTGACAACTTTATTAACTCTGATTTGCCTTTTTCTCTTTTCCTTCTTTCTCTTGAGACTAGTTTGCAACCTTAATTGTGCTGTACTTTCTATTCAAACAGATATAACTTTTTTTCATACATACCTCTAATATTAGATATCACTCAGCCGTAAAGGCTTTTCTTTGACTGCTAACTTATGTGCAACTTAATTATATCAGCTACGTGATGTTACATGCATATACTTATATTCCAGGATAACTGCTGTGTTATTACTTACATTATCGACTGATCTTTGGCTATCTGAACATATAATTACTTAAAATGGTACGTTTGCTCTCCCTTTCTTTCTTCTTTCTTCTTTTCTTCTTGTTTGCAAAGCAACAATTTCTGTTTTCAATCACGCTTCTTTCCTTAGTATAACATAATAATGTCTCTCTTCGAATACATGCTCCCTCTCACATTTTAGCCAATTTAGGCAATTTAAGAACTGGCCCTTGATCATCTTTATTCTTTTTAAAGGATATTTGAATTGGTCACTACTAATATATATTTAATTTCTTGGTTATTCCCATTCTATTCACTAGCTCTTCCAACCCCCGGCACAGGCTTCCTATTTGCCAGTTTTTTGATTTTGAGAAGCATGTTCTTGGACAGCATGACCTTTCACATGGGTTCATCGGGTCTCTATTCTTAGGAATCCTTCGGGATTTCCCTGGCACAGTCTCTTGGTTTCCCTTCACCGGTTTCAATACAATCATACTTGTTTCCACTATTTCCTTAGTCTTATGACATCTCTTTCTCTTCCCCAGCCTTGAGAAAGCCCTGGCCTACGCGCCTGTGGGGCGAAACACGTGTTGGCTGGCCTAACTCATATACTCTCTTGTACCTTTGTGTGCCCACGTTTCCACCGCGAGTTAAATGTTTTCCTAAAATAAAATTGGATTTGGATCAACATTGATACTGTCTATAGCCTTGTTGATGAACGCTACACGTCTCTAGACATTTTGACTCTGAGAAATAATAACTGCATCCACATAGTGGGACCTCACCACTTTTTGAATCGTGTTTTTCCATGGAGGACTAGGGTCCAATGTCCTCCGGTGAAGTTCCCACGCGTTATAATACTAATTGGCATTTGTACACAGGGAGATTTGTGGTTTTTTGGACCCCCTTTTTTTCTTTTGAAGATACAAATATTTCCGGGATGACTGGAATGTTCCTTGCAACTTAACACCCTAAAGTCTACTTCTATTCACTACACCATGAGAGCATGAAGCAGCTAACTTGCCTCTACAGTTTTTTCGAATTCACCACACTGCGTACCTCTTCACATCAGAGAAGCTGTAGTTCTCAGACTTTAGCAGCAAAAGAGTTCCCTATCAGGCGAAAAAACACATCAGCCGCTCTCAGTCAGACTTACTCTAAGATCCTAACAGTCTCTCCTCCGTCTCTGGGGAATATTGGAAATTTGCCCACAATCTTTCCCTGGGCGGACCTCACTGGATGCCTGGAACTTTATTTACAGAAATTTTTTAGAGTGATGATTGATCCTTCCTGAGATTAATATTCACAGCCACCCCAAAAGCCTCAACATTCTTTCTGCTACCCTCTAACCTGGGGGCCACAGCATCCCCAAATATTTCAAACCTTTCTCTCACTAGCAAAGGAGAAACACCTACACTAGGACTAGCCAGCTTCTAGGGCAACCAGTGAACTCTAGTAAACCCAGGCATTTCTGAAAACTATACATCCCGGAGACTCTAGGCGGCATGGTTAGCCTGGATCCTACTATGGCTTCTTACCTAAAATGCACTGCAACACTCAGGTTTTGGCTAAGAACACATATGTTCTCACATTTTCCTGAGAATCAGTTCTGGAATTTGTAGAGATCCACAAAAAAATGGCAGCTTGGTCTCCTCATACTTATTGCACAGCATTTTTCCCCTGTAAAAAAAGAATACATTTGGTAATCTCGATTATTTTCACAATCCCCTCCAAGGAAATGCACTAACCCTCGGAACCTTTGGAATCACCAAGCAGTGGGAAAAATACACAAATCTAAACTGGATACCTTTTGTGTAAATAATATGAAAGCCAAACCACAGAGTTCAAACAAAAATAATGGCTCAGCACTGGCAGTGGGAAAACCACGGCAGGTAAGGGATTCAATGTAACAGTGTGACAAGTGTAGAGGTTAGTCACACCATCTACATAGGGAACAGACACTTATGTACCTTGTGTAGGGCCTAGATAGGATCTTGTTTTTGTGCTGCCTTGCTTAAAAAAAATAACAACTCCCCATTGAAGAGATTCAATGTATTCACCTTTCCTCTGCTACTTTAACTGAAGAACCTATGCACTCAGTGGCATCCAACAGCATAAGTAGGCAACTGCAGTAATCAGCGTGTGCTGCGCCCACCTGTGAATAGTGAAACCTAGGCTAAAGGGCATATAAGGAAAAAAAGTGCAGTTAGGCCGCTCTTGACATCAGTTAGCATGCCTCTTTCCACACTAAAGATCACACACTCAACATTCCCCCATCTGAGTATGAAATTCACATTTCCCAATTTTATCAATCTCATTTTGTCTCTTAATCTCTGTATTGAATCCCTTTTATTGATATCCACATTTTACTACCATTAACTAGCCAAAGGGCCATTTGTGAACTAATTTAGAAAAAAAAGCATCTTGAGCATAACAGAAGCTAACAAATGTAATCATGATTTGAAAGTAAACCCTATGTGGTTTAATGTTGTCTTTCTTTTATATTCTTCTCTAATTTGAACTTAGTTGTCATTGCAAATTGCACACATATGTGTGTTTCTAAAGCACACTGTGCTTGATTGAAACTGGACTAAGCATAGGCACCTGCTAATAGGAACTCTGCACGGAGGTCTTCTTCAAATTCACAAAAAAAATCAACACTATCTACAAAAACTTTGCACTCCTACCAGATATCTCCACCGTAGCTATCCTCCAATCCGAAGACAAGATCATCTCAGAAACTTCTCTAACCTGCTGGCCATGATCACTAACATAATATTGATCCATAAAATATCAAAACACAAAAATATCAGAAATTAAATAACGATAGCAAGAATATAAAATAAGCTTAACTATAAAAAACATAAATATCAAGAACACAAATGTTGTTGTTAAAAATATAAATTTTTACATATATCAAAAATAATATCAGAAAAAAAATATTGTTACATTTAAATACGCATATAAAATGTCAAAAATATGTATTCACACAATATCAATTATAATATTATTGCTAAGATAATGAAAACATAATTAAAAGATAGAAAACATATTTTCAAGCTTTTCAATGAAATAAAAGTTTATTGCATAACCATTCACCAACAAAATATACTTTAAAATATATAAAACACCCATAAAATTAGCATTAACTACAAACAATTAAACACCAACCTAAATATTTATAAATGTGCATATTTAAACACAATGAAATCCCAGAATATGATAGTATATTTTATATATCAGAACTAGAACCTAAATTAGCATTTAAAATAGAAAAATCAACTAATAACTTTTTTCAAATTATACTAAAGCAACCAATAAATTAAAACTTCATACAACATTAACCAATATAGTCAACACTATCTAAATGGTACCCTTATTTAAACAATTAAATACTTCAAAAATGACAAATGCTGTGAGACAAGGAAACTCTACCAAGAAATGTATACATTTCAACAACTACATAACTAGGCAAGTAATACTTATATTTAAACTAACATAAAACTGTTAAAAAACCTAAAAATAAAATTAGCACATAAACTTAATCACACTTTCTAAATTTTAGCTTTTTACTTGGACTTCTTAAAAGAAAAAAGTCATCAAATTGAAAACCAGAAAATTACAACTATCAGAAACCAGTAAAAATATAAAACAAAACAAGTATACATGAATAAATAACAACTTATTAACTCACCAAAGAGCAAGAAAACATAAACTCAACAACATGAATCTCTAAAACTGGCAAAGTAGCATTTAAAATGAAACTTACATTTTTAAATTCAACAGAAAAGAAAGCACCTCCTCCACATTAGACCACCCTAAATGGAAAAGTTGCAAAACTGTGCAAAACTGCTCTACAGAAAATACATGTAAGTATACAAAATAAGAGTAATTGAATTTTTACAATGCTAGTAACAAACGGGCAACAGTTAGAGTATAATTTATATTTGTAATTTTACTTTAACAGATATAGTGACAGAAGCTGCCAAATGTATCACTTAACAGAAAAAAAAGCAGTTACTAAATTATATGGACTACACCTACCACCAACATAGCCTATCAACAGAAACTATAAACTAGTAGTATCCTAAATATTACTCTAATGCATGCTGTATGCTGTTAAATACAAAAGATTATATTGGATTTCATGTTAGCGAGCACAATCATCCCCCAAATGTGACAGACATAGAAATTAGAGCAATATTGCATCATAAAATAGAGGAAAGCTCTAGTTCCTATGAACCCACAAGCAAAAACCTTATAGACATACTACCTAGAGTCCCCAAACACATAACAGGACAGCTACCATAAATCCCACTTTTAAAAAGTTTAATTGCCCAAACTAAAAAAGCCAGCAGTGATACCCCACCTGCCCTTGAAAATATCAAGACATGGACCCACCTGAACATTTAACAATTGCACATAGTGAGGAGAAATTTCCTTGTACATGCCAACCTAACTAATGAGAAACAAATCTTAATGTTCTCTACAGCAAAAACCTTAAGTAAACCTCACCGATGTCAAACCTGGATGTTGGATTACACATTCAAAATGTGCCCCAAGCCATTCAGTCATATAAAGACCATACATGTGAATATCAATGCACAAATATCCCATTTATATAGGCACTACGGCCAAATAAACAGAGCAAGATTACCTCCTAACCATATAAAACATTAAAGAAACAACAAATACACCCCCAAAAATAATCATAGACTTTAAATTAATCAAGCCACGATTCAAACCCTTCTGAAAACATTCCCACACACAGCAATACAAACCTCTTGCTATCACTTCTATCAAAGTATATGGATATCTCTCTAAAATTCTGTACTGTGTGTAGAATACTCCACAAACAGCCAATTTGTTTTTGATGTTTTGAAATAAAAATATGATATCACTAGCCTGTGTCCCTATCACAGAAGTAGCCAACAACAACAACATACTAAAAGAAAGCCTTTTCTAATAACAAAATCAAGACAAACTTACTCCCCTTATGGACTCCTTCAAAGGCACTTGGGTTGGCAGGCGGTATTGCTCAGGGAACAGACGCCAACTTGAATTGGTTGAATGTTTATGACAGCACCTTAGCACAGAAAGCCAAAACAAACTATGTGGTGGAAGGGTGTCACGTCTTCCAATCCACATAAAACAGAACCCAACCTACACTACACAAATTAATGAAAGCATTACAAACCTAACACGGCTACCAGCAACTATGAAGTGAGCAATCTGTTAGTTAACTGACCCTAAACTTAGCAAACAAACCAACAGAATGTATGACAGGCTACAATTGAAAAACATACTCTTTGTAAATAATAAAGGAGTAGATTAATTAGAAATGACAGCCAAAGGCATATTGTACAATAAATATTACACAACCAAAGTACATAAAAACTATGACAAACTCTGACAAACATATAAAATCTCCTTCTTTAAAAATAATAAATTTATTTTTTCTTACACCAGTCAAACAATTATTTGCAATTGCAATGTACATAAAGCCTGATATCATGCTAAATATGTAAACTATTTAAAAAAAATGTAAGCATCACCATTCAAGATAGTTAAAATCAAAATCAGTCCATCACATAAAATACTTTCAACACATAATTCCAAAAATAAATATGACAATCATATACATTTTTACATAAACAATGTATCACATGTCCTACCCAAAATAAATGAAAGAAAAAAAAAAACTTACTGTTCTGTAGCTGCATACCTTTTGCCTACTCCATGTAATAAAAAAAGTAATTCACGAAAAATAACATAAATCCAAAATTCTTCTAAGAAAATGCAAAAATGTAATTAATCTAATTAAAATGCCTTGAAGCTATTCAAAGTATCAAGAATCCAATAAAAAAAAAAGTGAATTAAAAAGAAACACTCCAGAATACCTGGAAAAGGAAATAAAAGTAAAAACAGCATTGGTTTATTTAAACCAAACCTATTTTCCGTTAAAATAAAAATGAACTCCAAATGCTATACAACACTTCATAGACAAAAACCTGTAAAGTAAATTAAAAGGAAACCCACCCACAAAACACATCACATTGCCAGAAATATATATACAGTTGATCATCACAATATAACTAACATCACACAATTTAACATAACATTGTCGTACATTACTAAAACAGTGTTCAAAAACACAAAATGACAAACTAGTGAAAAACACTGACAGTAATGCATCTAAATATGCAAACAAAAACCCCAAGCACCACTATAGCTACCTTTTAAACATCATTCCTTAATGCCCCCCCCCTTTAAAACCTTAAAAAGGACATACTTGTTCTGAAGAAGAGCAGCACCTCACTGCCACCTGGTTCCGGGATAATAGACTGAAATAACACAAATAGATTACATTATAAAAGGGAGTGGTAAAAAAAGTGGCTACCAAATGAAACTAAAAAAAGACTATGTCCTATTACAAATGAATAGGGCATTGTAAAAATGTTGAAAAATATAATTTTAAACATCTAAAGCCGACCCAACAATGTTATAATAAATAATGGAAAAATTATAAAGTTTAAATTAAATAATATTATAAAGTATAAGCAAGTATTATATAAATATAAAAATATACATATATATATATAGATATAGATGTACATGTGTGTATATATATATATATATATATATATATATATATATATATATATATATATATATATATATATGTATATATATATAGATATATATATGAATATATATATATTGATATACGTGTATATTTACACACACACTAATAAATCATATGTTAAAATAATGTTCAAAATATGTATTGAAAAAGTTAATAAATGTTAAACAATTTATGGAAAAGTAAGACTAGAAAATATACAACATACACATGTATAGAAATATGTTTGACATGCTTTTTTATTATTTTAAAATAATGAAAACCTGTTTTACTTACTGTACTTTGTACTTTTTTATTTTTACTTAAAACATTTATGATTAAAAATATAAAAGTGTAGAACAATTTTAAAATGGAAACAAATAAAAATATAAAAATGTTTGACGGGTCTTTGTTATACAAAATATGGGAATCTGTTGGACACTAGAGGGGTGACATTTACAATTCCAACTCAAATCTAAACCAATTTGTGGCCGGTTGGAGCCATATCTATTCAGAGCACAGGTCCAGCAAACATCAATAGCCGGGAAAATAGAGTTGTGGTAAAGGATAGTCACCAGGAGAAATGCAATAGGCACTTACCCACGCACAAGGTAGGACATCAGAAAGAGGTAGAATGACCTTGGGGGGGAAGGTACGTTCTATGGCATCCAGGCACCAGGAGGAGGTCCTCAAGACTGGTGATGGGCCCCTACTTCCTCCCCTACAGTTCACATTACAGGAGGAAAAAGTCTTGCACAGTCTGCATCCTGAGGGCCTGACAGAAATACCTGGAGGAGTGGAGTTGGATAAGCAACAACATCCATGTCACCAGACAGTTATATCTTGCATGCTTACTCATCACCTTTCCCCACCCCAATGATCAAACCACCTACCACCCACTGTCCAAATCTACAAATAAATAGGAGCAAGAGTCCTCACACACCCTATTGGGTGTCATGCTTCATCATCGGACAGGCTCCTCGTCAGACCGGCGCTGCAATGTCTGATGGGCACCCCCGAAGGGGGGCTCTTTGCCGGAGATCTTTTCTCGATGTTGCCACAGAACCCAAATGTGGGTCAGAAGAGAGAGAGGAGAGATCAAATAGGAAATAAAATTGGCTCACACACCCTCACTAAATATTCATTTATTCGCCGATGTTGGGCGATGGCCAAGATTTAAAAAATATAACAAGGGAGTGGGGTAGAGAAAATGCTCAACCACTCACTAGCCACTTGATAAGGAGAAGAGGAAGTCAGCAATTGCCAGACATTCCTCGAAATAAGGTCGACATGTTTTGCGTCTCTTTTGTCCAACGGGATCCACTGACGCTTCTTCAGGACCTAATATATCTGTATACTTCTCCAACAAAAAAACTAGACTCCTGCAATCTAATACTGCCAGTTAAATTGTCAACAGTCACTTACACAAGTCCACTCTGACCCGGACTTGCTGTTCCTATCAGTCACCCTAGAGATATATAAAAAACAGTTAACAATGAATGGCTTATTCACCAACACATCATTGTCCCGATGTGTGTGCAATCACATCAATCAAACATAATAAAAGTGGCAAACTGCAACACACGGTGGTAATGTGGGTGGTAGCAAACCCATGCTAAATGAATGAAGGTGAGCTTACCCTCCCAAGTCGAGATCGGGCTTTATGGGATCACGCAGGCCTATTGCCAGGTTTGCAAAGACTCTAATCGTAAAGTTAACAAAAACACAAACAAAGATACACAAAAACCTCTATTATAAGACACCTAGGGACACAGTCCACCCTAGGGAAGAGAGTGATCAATATATGAAAAACTCATCAAAACAGTTCCTCTGTTCTTCCGGGGTTGCTGTGTCTGATTGTAAATTGTAAATAAATATCCTCACTACAGCCCCACAAGAAGTAATGGATAGTAAGGTTGGGAAAATAAAAATAAGAAAACCTTAACGTGCACTGGTTGTGCAGCGCTGACTAATGAGTATAAAAAGTCAGATGATCAATTAATATAAACACTGGTCTGTCAAATCCTACTACGGGAGAACCCGGTTCGCAATCCGAACCCTAGGCATCTCCCTTCATTATGCTGAGATAGCGTGTAAGCAGGCAACGGCTCCAGAGCTCCGGGAGCTGTGGGATTAAACTAAACAACGGAACGGCATAGAATACCACAACAGCAACTAGAGTAATACAGAAAGCAAAAGGAACAAAAGTCAACAATGCTTGCACTTACTTTTGACCAGCCTAGTTCGGTACATTCGACCTGCCCCTGGCCGTGCTCCCGGATGTACGGAGAGCTTCGCACACCGTGGTATAAATAGAACGTATCCAATACGCGAGAGCAGCATTTGCTGCTCTCGTTGCCAGGATACAATAACACGTGCGACAGGTCAGAGTCATTAAGCTTAGTGCTAAAGATAAAGAAAGGGATAAAGCCTCAGATCCCATTTCTTCTGTAAAATATATGGCGGCCATCTTAAAGTGTTGTTAGACCTCATAAACACATATCAGGGCAATCATTAAATGGATCTGAATGAACCCCCGGTGTGTCAAAGTCTGAAACAAAAATGATAATGATGGTGTGGCTGATAGTTCTGATTCTGTCATTCATATAAATATTATAAAAATTGCAAAAATAAAAATAAAGATTGCAAATAAATTACCAATCAACTCTATAATCCACCCTAATGTAAATAGTGCAGGCTCAAACATTATCCATAATAGATAGGTAGAAGGTAAACAATGTAGGTTGATAGTTACCAAACCACTAGAATGTTTCAAAGAGAAAGATTAAACCAAGGTATATCATCATTCAACCCTTGGAGATGTGTGTTAAGTTTACATACCCAGCGTTGCTCAAGTTCGAAGAGTGGTCTGGTCTCTTTTTGTGCACAGGTCTGGAGTACAACCCAACACATGTCATCTGGAGTGTGGTTTGCTTCTATGAAATGAATACTCAATTTGGTTGTTTCTCGGCCACAACGAATGTTGCTACGGTGTTCATTTATCCTTACTTTTACTGCTCTTGTAGTCATCCCTACATACCACAAATTACAAGAGCAGGTGATCAGGTAAATACAATTGCGGGTATTGCAGTTGGTATGTTTCATCAGCCGCCATGTCATTATAGGTTCTAGGTCGAGGGTATCTATTCGTTTAGTAAGTGAACATATGTTACAGTTCCCACATGAGAAATGACCCTTAACGAGTGGGAGGCCTCTACTAGACAAAGGTCCCTGTGGGATCTCCCACTAGTTAAGGGTCATTTAGGTCCTGAAGAAGCGTCAGTGGATCCCGTTGGACCGAAGAGACGCGAAACATGTCGACCTTATTTCGAGGAATGTCCGGCAATTGCCGACTTCCTCTCCTCCTTATCAAGTGGCTAGTGAGTGGTTGAGCATTATCTCTACCCCACTCCCTTGTTATATTTTTTTAATCTTGGCCATCACCCAACATCGGCGAATAAATGAATATTTAGTGAGGGTGTGTGAGCCAATTTTATTTCCTATTTGATCTCTCCTCTCTCTCTTCTGACCCACATTTGGGTTCTGTGGCATCATCGAGAAAAGATCTCCGGCAAAGAGCCCCCCTTCAGGGGTGCCCGTCAGACATTGCAGCGCCGGTATGACGAGGAGCCTGTCCCATGATGAAGCATGACACCCAATAGGGTGTGTGAGGACTCTTGCTCCTATTGATTAGGACTCCCTGGTGTTTCTCCTACCTTTCTTTGTCTTTTTTGGAACAGTGTATTTCATTATATAGCAATATTCACTGGAGGGTATACACTGGACCATTAATCCTCCAATCCCCTTATATGTTTGAAACAAATCTACAAATACCCTCACTGCCATGTCACATGTCAAGTAAACTCACCTTGGGCCACAGTGTGTGGGAAGGGCATGTGAAGTTCTGGGAATTGACAGCACTACAACTCTCAGAAGGTACTGTTACAACATTAACAAAACCAGAACTGTGCATTAAATATGAAATGTCTTGCATGTAAAAGAAACAATCAAAGCAAACCCCACCCAATGGTCTACCATGTAACAGTTCGTGGCATTGACAGCTATGCAATGGCCCACTACCAGTTCCAGTACAAGCAAATCACAGCTACAGCTTCTCCTACAGGTAACCTTGCATCTCCAACATGAATAGGATACCAGAGAGAGACACTACCCTTCTAGATGAAGGCCCCAGTGAAGACAACATCTCTTTTAGCACAGAGATGGCCCATCAGGGACACTTGGTCAGGCAACAACTGTCAGCCTCACCCTGCCCACAACTACTCCTCCCAGTCCTGTTGCAACTACACCACAAGCAATCATTCACCCCTAAACCTGTGTCCCAAGGACAGTCCCTTCCAGCATGTGCCCCAAAGTGCAGGTACCTGAGTCTCCTCATGTCATCCCGGACAATGATGGACCTGCTACCAGTGGGAGAGGGCACACTGTGCCAGGGACACAGATACGTGGGGTAGGGTGTTTGGAAGGTATGGTGTTTGCCAGAGGATGGGACTCAAGGGACACAACTGACCAGGAGACCATTCCCCAAGTCCTGGGAGCCTATCAAACCTCCCAAGGTATGAAGGGCCAAGTACTGACCATGATGGGAAGATCAGACAGCTGCAGATGGACAGCCACCAGGAAGCCATGCAGCTGTGACAAGCACAAAATGCCGTCCTTGGTTCCACTGCTGGAGTGCTGAGGGATATCAACACATCCCTGAGTAGCTTTGCCCCTCAACATCAGGCCTCTTCCACTAGCCATCAGACAACAGGCCCAACAAAAGCTGTAGCTGCTAGTGGAATTGAGGCCCTGTCCAGGGAAGGGAATGCCACAGACAACTCAGCCTCTGTAGCAGAAGACCCCCTTAAACGTGGACATCGACCCAGATATCCAGGAGGAGCAGATACTGTGTCCAAACCCACTGCTAGGAAGGGAATCTCTCCTAACTGGTTCCCTTTCTGTGTGACCAATACACCCTGTTGACTATTCTGACACCAAACTCCATTTTCCTATTATGCAAGGACACTGCACTTGTGTTTTCAAATTGTGAAGCAGCTACCATGATGATTTCATCCACCATGACTTAACCCTTCACTCCCCAATAAATACCACTTAATCACATATCCTGTGTAAGTGTGATGTATCAACCATAAGCAACTGACATGTATGAAAACTATTGCACCAAAATGTCCCTCTCCAATGTTATATCTCTGTAATGGTCATCACACATGTACTGGACAACCAGGGCACACATTGCATTGGTATTGTGACATACACATGACACAAGCCACCTGTATTTTACATAGCCACATATTTATTAGGAGAATGGCAATCAGCACATTGTGAAGTAATGCTGTGGTCTGCAGTGTTTCAGAATAGGTGCCATACACTGCCAACCCAAAGAATACAGTAGTTAGAGACATATCAGTCTATCACCATCCCAGGAGACTGATTGGTTCAATATATAATCAGCTTAAGTCTGATCACATACCCATACCTCATCCTTCCAAATCACCGAACCCCATGAAACAGACAGAGGTCAGTACTAAGCTCCCCAGTCATGAAACCTTCCACTTACAATGTTCAGGTATCTGTAGACTTTCCACTCATCAATGTCAGTCTTCAGAAGCATGCACATTGGTCTGCAATGAGGAAACACACTGACAGCTATGCACAAGTTAGGTCACATACAACACAAACCATAATGACGGGGACGGCCTGGATACCATATAGTAAAATGTGTCAGACACAAATGGACACAATACATGGCATTGTTTGAGCCACTTCCAATGCAAAACTTGGCTAGTGTGTGGAAAAGGATGATGACAGTCTGGGCATGGACTTCACACACCACAAATTTGATGCAAAGAGTGCCTGGTATAATCCATGCCCAGTGCTCATGTCAGTCTGCAAATCCCATTTGCCTGTTACACTGTCTGACAATGCCTAATGAGGATAAGGAAAACAGCCAATATGCAAAACTGTGATTGACAAAGATAAGGTATAGACCAGAGTGGAACACAAACATCACATTGTCAATGCATAACTATAAAAGTTTCTTTTTCTGAACAATATATCATGTATGTTACAGCTCTGTACACAACTCAAAGGAACATCCAGCATGCATATCTGAGTCATGAGCTTTGGAGACACTTCAGACTGTGGCAAGAAGCGCGATACATGACATGCGTTACCTCAACAATGGCCCATAGAATTTCATTAGTAACATCACATCACATACCTTGAGTCATCTGAAGAACTGATTGATGACATCTGCCCTGATGAATCCAGCTTCGTCCTCATCATGCTCATTCTCACTTGACATATCTACATTCCCACCCACAGGATCTGTAACCTCCACCTCATCTGGTATGAATGATATATGACATTTTAGGGCAAGGTTGTGGAACATGCAGAAGGCAACACTTATTTGACATACCTTGTTTGACGAGGAGAGGAGGGCTCCTCCAGATTTGTCTACAACAGTGAAATCTTCCCTTCAGGAGTCCAAAAGTTTGCTCCACAATACACCATGTCCTTCGGTGGGCCTCACTGAAGCGGACTTCCTCTGGTGTGGTTGGGTACGTCACTGGTGTTAATAACCAAGGACAGTTTGGGTAGCCAGAGTCCCCTGTAAGGTATAATTACAACAATCCAAACTTTAATCTTGGACATCCAGATATACAGTCTCAGGAAAAAGGGGACAGACACACATGACTTACCAACCAGCTAGGCCCTCTCTTTGTATAGTCGTGCCATCAGCAGTTGGAAATTGCTGTTCCGCATGATGAAGAATCATGGACTGATCCCAGATACCTTGCACAAACCTGTGGAATGTATAGGTCAGCCAAACAGACCACTTGGATGTTTATGGAGTGGATGTTTTTCCTGTTCCCATATACATGTGCATTTGCACTTGGGGGAACCAAGCCTGCATGAGTGCCATCCATGGCTCCAACCACATATGGAATGTGTCCCAAAGCATAGAACTCAGCCTTCACATGTGGTAGATCATAACGTTGGGGAAAGCTGATGTAGTTGTCCAGGTGTTTTAACAATGAAAACAGTACATCCTTCAAAACCAGATTGAACATGTGCTGAGACATCCCTGCAGTAGGGGCACTGTATTCTGAAAGGACCCAGCGGCCAGGAAGTGCAGCACTGACATGACATGAACAATGGAAAGTATGCTATTGGGATTGCGAATGGCAGGCATCAGATTTGTCTCCTACTGACGACATAGATCTATAATTATATGCCTATCCAGGTGATATATTTGGATTACATGTCGGGCCTCCTTAGTCTGCAGGACTGCTAGTAGACAGTACACTGAAGGTTGTCTTGCTCTCCTCAGGCCCGGTTAACTATGTGGGGAACACAAGAATTAAAGTGAATGACTCAACCTATCCATCATAAATATGATCACAACAATATCACACACAAATGGAAATCATGTAACATGAAACAGTGAATATGTGGTAATCAGCACATAGCTAGCCAAAATATGAAAGTGTACTGGATTCAAATCCCCTAACCGCTCACGTATACTCTATCTGGAGATACATGTCATTGACAGTGAAAGTTACATCAACACTGTAGATATGTCACACATATATTTTTGCACCTATGCCATCTTCCGATTTTCATTAGAATGGTAACAATGTTTCATGTCCCTATCCCAAAATAACTATTTTCACTTCCTCATTAAAACTTGTTGAGAATAAGCCTGCACATCACACCTTGTCATAAGGTTTCTGTAAATGACACAGCGTTCATTACTTCATCATATATACTTGTGCACTAAAATGGCAGCTGCCTAAACTATTGGACATCAGGAAGTGACCTGATTCTGCCACCGGATGTTGTCATGGTGGTGGGAGGTTACAACCGCAATGGATATTGCCATTAGAACACATTGCTGCCTTTGGCGGACTAGGTCCAATGTCCAATATCGATATCCGCCGCGGTTACGGTCCTGTACGTGGCAGACATGACCGCCATCTACTGCACAATCCCTCACTTGACTCCTGACACTGCTACCAGCAAGATCGCCACACCCTGAGCTGATGTGTACTGCCTCTGAGAGCAATCATGCCACATCCTGCAGGTGATAGGACCCCTGCCATGTTTCCCAAAGAGCTGGCCAAGTTTGAGGAGGGGGTCCTACCCCTGAATGAACTGCTATAAGGAGCACCAGAGGAGCAGGTGAGTCCAATGCAACACCAATGGGCGAAAGCTAGAGTGTAGGATGAGGTAGATTAAAGGTGAACGAATGAAGTATTGAGCTAACGTGTGTGCTTAGATGGTTATGCACACACGTGCATAGGAAGACTGTTAGCCATGATACATAGTAGGCAGTGGGTGATGTAAGTGCCCTGATCTGCATATGTACATTACGGCATTTACATCAATCTTGCTGTGACAAATAGTTGTTGAAGTATACCATTTAAAGGACTTACTTGCGGTCTGGTCCTATGTTTCTAGCTGAAACATGGTCATGGGTATTGATGTTGTATGCCTGACTCAACTTCACACATGGCCTGACTGCAGAGGGTGACTTGCAAAAGAGTTTGAAGTGTGAGGAATGGTATGTATGGCAACTTGCACTAGCTTGATTGTTCATCCTACTTGTTTGGGAATGGAGCATGCATGCATGACTTTCTCCTTTTGTCTGTCTCATCCATGCAGGTCAATATGTGTTTGTTGCAGTGTTGTGTGGCTTTGTGTGCTTTGTCTTTCTGCATGTGCTTGCTTGGTACATGGTATGTTATATACAATGTGCTGTGTGTTTGCTGTGTATGTTGATTGCTGATTGTGTGTGTTGTTCCCAGTTGGTACGTTGTTTTGTATGTGTGATTTGTCAATGGATAATGTCTATTGTGGGTGCTTACCAATGCATTGATGGTGTTGGGGTTCTGGTGTTGTTATGACATTTTGTGATGATGTATGTTATTGTGTGTGACTGGGCCTGTTCTATGTTTTTACTGGGAGTCGGTATGTGTTTTTGGCATGTGTGTAATGGCTGTAGTGTGTGTACTGTGATTGTGCCATGTATATGTGGCTGTGTATGAGTGTGCGTGTCAGAATCTGGTTACATGTGTGTCGCCTTCGCGCCCCATTCCCGATGGTATGATGTGTGAGCTTGCAACTTTGGCAATTTACAGCAGTGACAGTTAAGTGTGTGTACTTACGGCTGCTGTCATTGTCTTCGGTGTTGATTCGGGTGAGTAGGAGCAGCAGGATGATATCTAGTTCTGGTTCCATGGTGGTTTCAGATGAGTATGGCTTCCTGAAGGTGAGTGTCTCCTTTTATGCAGTTTGTTTCCGTCTGTGTTTGCGTGATGGTGTCACTTTGGCGATGTGCAACCTCGTAATCTGCAAGATGTAAACATGGTCTCCAAACCTCTGGAGGTGCCTTCTGACATCTGTGGCAGTCTGACCGCAGTGGCGGTGCGGGCAGCGCATTGACTGTATTCTTTTGGGAATAGCGTCATGGTCATAATTTGGCAGTATTCTCTGCCAGCCTGGTGACAGTATGACCACCACCACCAACATGGTGGTCCTTGGACCGCCAAACTTGTTGTAAGTCCCTAAGTGCCTGATTATGACTTTGGCTGTCAGAGGACCAGACCACCATGTTGGCGGTCCTAAAAAGACCACTGTGCTGGCAGTCCCTAGCCTGCCATATTACGATGCAAACAGGCAGAACTGCTGGTCACCGAGGAAAAAGGCAGACCTCCAGTGGCATGGTAGTCTGCTATCTAGGAAGTCCGACCTTCAGCACTGTCAGATCTGTGGCCAGCCACTGAGTCTCTTACAAACACACAGTCGCTGTGGCAATCCTCTTGTGGTGGTTAGTGAGTGGTGGTCAACCAGTGCGGTACACGTTCAGCAAGGTGACAGCCAAAGGCATATTGGACAAATTAAAAAACAACAAAGTTGACACACATTGCTCCAGTAGACATGCCTGCAAATCACACTATAAAACATGCCCTTTCCCAGAACACAATCCTTTGCATCTCTAAAGCCAGAAAGACACCAGAGACAACTGTTTTGTTTATATTGATAGATGAGGAACTCTGTTTTTTCACCATCCCATTTAACCCCTTGCATACACTTTTGTCCATTCACTCTCTATTGCATGGCCGCTGTTAAGTAAGTCACCCACCTTAGTTTTTTACCATGTCACATACCAAACAATCCCCTTTTCTCTGAAGATGAGTATCTGAAATGTAACACCATCAATGTTTATTTTTGGTCCAAAAGCACAGCTATCAAGGCCCATCACATGTCATAAGTTTAAATGGCACCTGTAAGTCTTTCCATATCAGAAAACCATCCCATGATTTATGGCATGTTTTAACAAGTAATTGCATGCTCAAACCTGAATGCAGTCTGCACACAGATATGTAATACTCAATATTTGTCGGTATGGGAAGTAGAGGGAGTGATCTGACTGCAACTCCCAAGAGGCCCTGTGTCTGTAATTCCAACCACCAGCCCAGTTGTCATGTGTCATTATGCCCCTATTTTTTGACTCTCAATTGAAGTGCAATCACCTAGGAAGATACAATTTGTCAAGTGTTGGAAGTAGAGGGAGTGACCTGAATGCAAAGCCCCATAGACCCTGTGTCTACAACTCCAGCCGTCAGCCTAGTGGTCATTTGTCCAAATCCACCTGTTTGTTAACTCTCCATTGATTTGTACTCAACTGGGAGTGAGTAACACACAGATCTTGCTCAACTCAGAGACATGTATGTCTACCTAGCTCCATCCTGACCTGCTATCCCAAGATTTAACTATTGAGGACCGGCATGACACATTACCAAGTGTGTACACCAAGTATTCCTAAGGCCTCAAGCTGCATCCTGGTTTGGCATAGGCAGCAAACATTTTAACACAGCACACATTATGACTGCAGTTACATATACAGCAAAGTTCTGTGTTTGCCTATATCTCACTCAACTAGGCTTCCAAATGGTCAAAGGCATATGTTGCCTTCTCACTGATCATCCAAAGTGCAACTGATCTGCACATCTCATCAGCTGCTTGAGTCAAATAGTTTATGCAAGCTCACACATGTTATGTCAAATGCTCCAATACCATGGTAACATGGCACAATAGGCTAACCTACAACTTAAGAATGTCCAATGTCTCTGCTTATTGCAACACAAAGGATTTGGAGGTACATGTCACTCTTCAACCAGTAACAATGTACTTCCTTCATCAACACGTTGTGCTGCAACTCACAATACCCCATGGATGAAGCCCTCAGTGATGATGACACTCGTGGACTTGTGAATGTGGAGGACTGTCATGGCCCATCCGGGCAACCTGGTTAAATGGCAACAGTGAGTCTCACTGTGCCCACAATGTTACCTCCCAGCCCAGTTGCATTAACATCCCAGGCAATTATGCACCCCCCAACCTGTGTACCTAGCATAGTTTCTACCATCTTGTGCCCCCTAGTCTTGGATCCAGAGGTGCAACTCAACACTCCTGACACTGGAGGGTCCAAGACCCAGATGGAGAGGGCACCCTGTGCCAAAGGCACAGGCTCATAGGGGTAGGGTGCACAGAGGGATACTGTGGGCCAGTGGAGTGAGGCCACTGAGGCTGCTATCAGCCAGGACACCATCAGCCATGTCTTGGGGTTCTACCAGGAGTCTTAAGGTGTGATGGGCTGGGTGTTGACTGAACTCCGGAAAATTAAGCAGCTTCAGAGGTTCATGATTGCAACAATGGATGCTCATAACATTGAAATGGGCACCCTAACAGGGGTGTTGAGGGAAATCAACACCACCCTGAGCAGGGTTTTCATCCTAACATCTACCACTTCCTGTGTGGCAACTACATCACACAAAAGTACATCTTCAGCAGCCACAGGAAGGGAGGCCCTGCCAGAGGCACAAACACCAACAGACATCCCTGCCTATGTAGCAGCTGATCTCCACCACTCGCATGAGGGGACATCCAGCAAAGAATACAAGTGGTGTGAATGCTAAGACATCCACTACTGCCAGCAGTAAAACTCTTTCTTAATATCCTCCCTTGTATGTCACACATACATTGTGTGGACTGATCCTGAGTCTTATTCCATATCCAATGGGAGGAATAATCTGGCCTTTGGACTTCCAAATGTGTGGTATCTACTCCAATGATTTCATTCACCACGACTTACCCCTTTTGTTCACATTTTTGTTAATTTATGTCACAAATATTTTCTGTTAGTATTAGCATGGGAATAAATTCACCTATCACAAACTCATTGTCTGATGTCTTTAATTTCACATTTAGCCATGTAGATATGTCATACCATGTGGACCATACAATGATAATCCAAGGTACTTGTACAAGCTGGGATATTTTGCATGTACACAGTGTCCAGCTAAGGATTACAACCATTCCACACAGACACTTACATAAAAGTGCCTTGTCAAAGAAGACATTTTTATATTGGCTCATTGGCTGTCCATTTGTCTGAAAGACAGCAAAGCATGCATGATTGAATCATACTGGGTAAATTATCAAATTTACGGATACAGACCTCCAGACCATGGAAGGAAGGTATTTATCGGATATTGTCCTGTGGAATAGGCAAACATTAAAGTGGTTGATGTCAACAGCTAGAGCCATATCACCTACCACACAAATGTAATCCAACATCACAAAATGTAAGACTCAGACAGATGGCGGTACAACAGCTTCTAACCACAGGATCTGCACAATCCATTGCATCGGCATCTGGTGGTATGATACAAATAAATGTCAGTGATGTGGCACAGGCACTTTGGATTACAATGATGAAAAACATCAACAGCTGCACACAGTTCAAAAAGAGTGGTTAGCCAATGTGAAGGGAAACTAACATGATTTTGGCCAATGGCTACATATTTTCTGACCACATGATGACATACATGATGCATCAAGGCCAACACACAACAAGGAACAAGTCCATTGGAGTCTTCTAAACATCCATCCTATCACTGTGCAAGCTGTCTTGGAACAGGTCTCCCAAACCAAAGATTGTGCCCTACATTCCCTGGAACAATCAATGTCTACTGCATACATCTGAACAGTATCACATATCTGCCAATGTCACAACTCTGAAATGCCCACATGAAGATGTCATGGTGAAGGTACCTGAACAAGAACAAAACAAGGAGTATATGTATGAAATCATACATAAGACATAAGTCACAGAGCAAGCATCTGGAGAACAAAGTACATTACAACAAATCTAAGACAAACAAAGCAACATCATCAAGATGTGGATATGTCAAAAGCTACCTCATCAAACAGCCTTTGGCTGTTTTTGCCTGAGCATCAGCTCCCTAACTTTAAAACACACATTATCACAACCACAGTTCATTGCACAGTACAAGTCATGACAGTTACACTCATGAAAATAATTTGTCGATGAGACCTCATTGCAAGTCAGCGCCTTCCTCTTCACCACTATCATCTTCATTTGGCATTTCAGGATTCTCACCCTGTGGCATAGTAGGATCCCCCTCCTCTGGTATGTAAGGGATAGTCCTCCTCCGGGTGATGATATGGAGTATGCCACAGTGATCTGACACACTTTCCCAGGTAAGTAGAGGAGGGCTCCACCAGTCCTGTCCAGACAGTGCAATTTGGACTTCAGGAGCCCAAAAGCCTGCTCCACTGACCAACGTGTTTTTCCATGGGCCTCATTGAAGTAGGCTTACCCTGGCCTAGTTGGATTTCTCAGTGGCATCAAAATCCAAAGATGGTTTGGATATGCTGAGTCTCCTGTTTAGGAGTGAGACATAAGTGCAATAATTTGTCACTCACTTCATGATTATAGCACCTGACATTGGTCACAGAAAATCAGGACAGATGTGACTTACCAATCAACCAGGCACTCTCTGGTTACAGTTGTGACATCAGCTGGGATATGGTGTTCCGCATTACAAATAAATAATGGGCTGAACCAGGGACCTGGGCACATATGTTTGAGATGTAAAGATCTGACAAGAAGATTACTTCCACATTGATAGAATGGAAGTTTTTTCTGTTGCAATAGACTTGTTCACTTGCCTGTGGTGACACAAAGATGACATGTGTGCCATCAATGACTCCCACCACAACTGGGAGGTGAGCAAAACCATAGAAGTCAGCCTTCACATTGGCTAACTCCTCATGTCAGGGAAACCTGGTATATCTGTCAATGTGTTTCATCATTGCTGAGAGGACATCTCTTAACACAAGCCTAAACATAGGTTGGGACATACCACCAGCTATGGCCACTGTATATTGGAAGTACTAGGCTAGGAAGTGCAATACTGCACTAAGTTGAAAAATGCTTGGTATGCAGGTCAGATTAATGTTTTCTGGCATCAGGTCTGACTTCAACTGATGATGTGAAGCCACAATTGTTTGTCTATTCAGATGGTACTGTTTTATGATGTGACTTTCTTCCATGGTTTCAAGGTCCGGCAATAGACGGTACACTGGAGGTACTCGTGTCCTCCCTGTCCCAGAGTACCTGTGTGTGAAAATACATATCTTTGTGCAGTACTCACTATGGCCCTCATTACAACCCTGGCGGTCATAGACCGCCAGGGCTGTTTCGTCGGATTGCACTGCCAAAAGGCTGGTGGTGCAATCCTGTGTATTGCGACTGCGGCGGAAGTGCCACGGTCACACCGCCGGGACCTGTGGTTTACCGCCACGTTGGTCTCGGCGGTTATAATCCCCCAGGGCAGCGCTGCTTCCAGCGCTGCCCTGGGGATTACGAGTCCCCCCCCACCGCCGGCTCCATTTGGAGCCGGCTCCTGTGTTGCGGCCGACATCCCCACTGGGCCCCAGCGGGGATGTTGAAATGGCCACCATGGAAGTGCGGCCGCATTGGCGGCCGTGCGGCGGTTACAACTTGGCGGGCGGTGGTTGCATCCCGCCATAGTTGTAATGAGGGCCTATGTTCACAACAACGTATATGATGTATAGCAACAAAATCATTTCACAAAGCATTTCTGACTGGAAAAACATTACACCCAGTACACATCACAGCTGTCAACTACACAAGGTTCAAATGTGACTCTCCAAGGTTGTCAACACAAGTGCCCACAACATGGATTTGGGCAAGACCCAACTATCTGGTCCTCAAATGCCCCTTGAAAATTCACAGTTTGTTCTGGCTGCCAAAAATACCGTCAGCAGCGGTGGACAGTGTACCACGTTCATATGCCATCTGTGCCCAGCAACACACTACACTGGTGATTGTGTAGTATAACCTACACAACAAGACTGCTTTAGGATGTTTGTGATGATCTGATACATATATTGATCTTGTGAGGGACTTATAGGGCCCAATATTGTATTCCCACCCATCAAAATGGCAGATGCCTGATCTACTTCACTGGACATTAGGAACAGCCCGTGGCCGCAGGTGGAAGTTGTCTGCACAGTGGGAGATTTTAACTATGGTAGACACAGTGCTAGACCTGGCATCCTTGGCGTGGTTTCCTCTAACTTAATGCCTCTGCTTCTCAGGTTTTTAACTGTGTGCTGGACTTTGTTTTTGCTGTGTATGTTACTCTGGGCACTTTAGCACTGCTGACTAGTGCTAAAGTGCAGGTGCTCCCTATGTGAAATTATATGTGTTGTTGACCTTTCCCTGATTAGCATATTTGTTTTCCTAGTAACTCCAACGTAAAGTGCACTAGAGGGGCCTAGGGCCTGTAAATCAAATGCTATTAGCGGGCCTGCAGCACTGATTGTGCCACCCACACGAGTAGCCCTGTAAACATGTCTCAGACTTGCCATTGTAGTATCTGAGTGTGCAGATATGCGCTGCCAATTCGACCTGGCAAGTGTACCCAATTGCTAGGCCCAAACCTTCCCTTTTTATATATGTAAGGCATCCCTAAGGTAGGCCCTATGTAGCCCCATGGGCAGGGTTCAGTGTATGTTAAAGGTGGAACATGTGCTTGTGTGGTTCTACATGTACTAACTAAATAATGCTAAATTTAGTTTTCACTGGTGCAAGTCCTATCTCTCTCATAGGTTAACATGGGGGCTTCCTTTAAATATCCTTAAAGTGCAGTTTCCCTTTGAGAACAAATAGAAATATGGACTTTATGGTCTCTGAACTCACAATTTAAAAATACATCTGTTAGCGAAGTTGTTTTTTACATTGTTGGTTTGAAAATGCCACTTTTAGAAAGTAGGCATTTTCTTGCTTTAATCATTCTAATACTCTGCCTGTTTGTGGTTTCCATGTCTGGGTCAGACTGACAGTTGGGCTGTTTGTGAATCTTCTCTAGACAGTGACACAAATGGAGCTGGGGTGTAGCCTGCATATCCTCATGAGCCATCTGGGCTCGAGTGGAGTAAGGAGTGGTCACTTACAACTGAATGGGCTGTGGTGCCTTCACACAATGCAGTCTTCAACCACCTGGTGTGTCTGGGGCCTAGCCTGGGAAAGGCAGGATCATGTACACAACAGAGACTTTCCTTTGAAGTTTGCCTACTTCAAATGCAGAAAGGGGTATAAGTATTGGACCCAAAACCCCAGACTTTAGATCACTTCTGGAACCAAGAGGAACATCTGCCAAGAAGAAAAGGTGAGGAGAAGTGCTGCCTCTGCCTGTGTCTGTGCTTTGTTGGGCTATCCAGCAGTTGCTGCTTCTGCCTGTGCAAGCTCACAAGAACTGGACTTTGTTGTACATTCCTGCTTGTGAATCTCTAAGGGCTTGAACTGAGCTTGTCTCCTGTTTTGAAGTCCTGGGGCAATCAAATACTTTTTCTTCCGGCACCTGGACACTCTGGTGAGACTCCTGCCCTGCCAAGGTGAAGTTGGCAGAACAAGGACTGAAATCCACTCACAGAACACGGTGCAGGGAACTTTTTGATGCACCATCTGCAATACGACTGATAAGCGACGCACCACCCGCTTTGTAGCTTAAATTGGTGCTCCACCTGATAACGATGCAAACCCCACGCAGCACAGTTTTCTAACACCATGTGACCGAATTTCTCAAGCATCCTCACTGGGTGTCAAAGTCATTGTGGACCTGCACAGATTCGAGGTGCCCCATCTGGAAATCGACACATCACTCCCTTGCGAGGGAGAGAAGTGATGCATCGCTGACTCGACCGGAGAAGAAAACGATGCATGGCCTCATTTGTGAGTAAGGAGTCGATGCATCGCTGACTTTTCCGACGTGTGGCTTTATTTTTTCTATGTAGTAAGACTATTATTATTTTGAAAATTCATATTTTGACTTGTGTATGTTGGATTTTTGTCATTTTGGTCTTGTTTTATTTAGATAGATATTACCTATTTTGAACTGGTGTGGTGTCCATTTTGTAGTGTTTTCACTGTATTACTGTGTGTGTTGGTATAAATACTTTACGCATTGCTTCTGGGTTAAGCCTCTCTGCTCATGCCAAGCTATCAAGGGGGTGAGTGGGGGTTAACCAAGTAAATTTTTCAATTGCCCTGACTAAAGTGAGGGTCCTTGCTTGGACAGGGGGTAACCCGACTGCCAGCCAAAGACCCCAGTTCTAACACATAGTCATTGGCTAACGTTGTTGCCTGTGGTGGCCTCAGGCCAATAGCTTTGCCCATTGGCAGTGATGACTGCATATGTGGCATACGTGTAGGCTGTTTTTTGCGAATTCACTCACTTGACTCCTGACGCTGCTACCATTAACACCTCTACCACTTCAGCTGCTGTGTGCCGCCTCTGGGAGAAATCATGTCACAGCCAGCAGGTGAAATGGTGCCTACCTTCTCTCCAGAGAAGCTGGAGCAGCTCGTGGAGAAGGTTCTTCCTCTATATCATCAGCTCTATGGCTCACCAGAGGAGCAGGTAAGAACCTCATAGGCATATTTGACTCTGTTCAACACCATCCTTTATCTCATCACAGGCTACAATGTGTCCCTGTATGCCAGTTAAACTTATTGTGTGCCTGTTGTCACATTTTGTGTGGCATACATGAGAAGTACATAGTGCAGGTAGTGGAGAAAAGTATTCTATGTATTGCACATTCACATTGCGTTATGTGTTGTGTTTTGAGGCCTGGATCATCCTACTGTTTCATTCATATTTCTAGGCAAGGAGACTTTACAGCCATAAAATGACACATCGATGATATGATGGTTTTAAATGTCAAACAATGTGTATGTGCATGACAGCATGAGTTGTGTATGCATAATGTTTGAGTCATTTGATGGTCTTGTAATTAATGTGTATAGTGCCACAGATCATCCAGCCCACATTTAGACTTGCCAAACAGTTGTATGAGAGGCATCTAATGACTCATTGTGACCTTCCGAGTGCCCCACAAGCTACATTAATGATGGCCACATGGTGTACTGTCATGCATGGAAGTGATGGAAATGTGAGTGTCATGAAGGTTCTTCATGCTCAGTCTGCAGATACCAGGGCCTATCAAATGTATCTCCCAGTATGGGACATAGTCCAGGCTGGGGTAGAGTTACTGTGTCTAGCAACAGTGGCACTGTGCCCACTCCCTTTAGACCTGCAGAACCTGGGATGAGGCCAATATGAGGCTCAAGTGGCAAGGCTTGGCCTGAATGCCTTAGTAGATTGGCTAGATTAGGAATGGGTACTGAGGTAAACCACCAAACTAGTACATATGTGCATTTTGTATCATGGGCAATGCGTGTCATTGACAGGTCCCTTACTCCCACAGCTCTGTTGTCACCTTTTCATAAGTCATATTTGTCCAGTATAGGTATACTGCACAAGCTACAATCCCACAGTACAGGTAGTTTATTGATTCCAGGTAGGCCATGACATGTAAATCAGTAGCTTGTTTCCATTCCAGAAATTAGACCAAACATACCTTTGTAAGTATATTCTGTGGTACAAGTACATACCACACAAATCCACCTTGAAGTAGCATGAGTCTACATTAGTTAGGACACTTGTCCACAAACACACATAGAAAATACTTTCTGTGGCACAATGGCAGCCCTTTAATTGTCACTTAAGTCAAAGGGTAAAGTATGTACTATGGTAGTTTCCTGTAGGGACTGTATGCAGTGAGTCAATGTTGCAAAGTGTAAATGTGTCTGTCCAGTCAGGCCCAAGGACTGTACCCTTCAGAAGCCCGCAATGGTGTGTTGTGTTTCATTGTGGCTCGGATCACAGTACATGTTGCTTGAGCCGGGCTATCAGTCATCAGTAGGTTTGCTCAGTCAGTGAAGGCCATGAGCAGGGTAGTGGGTTAATCTGCAGATTAATCCAAAAGTGTATATTCATGTCCCACTTATCAGCATGTGTGCGTTACACTTGTGGTATGCTGACAAGTAGAACTTTTTGACCCTCATTACAACCCTGTCAGTCAGAGATAATGCGGCGGTAATACCGCCATCAGGCTGGCGGACAAAAAAATGGGATCACGACCATGGCGGAAACTGCCATTATAGACAGCCACTTTAACACTCCGACCGCCAGGGCGTTAGCAACAAACACCGCAGTGGTCACCACCAATAGACAGGTGGAAGACAATGTACCGCCCACTGTATTATGAGAGGCTAATCTGCCAGCTTTTCCGGGGCGGTACCAACAACATCAAAAGCACGGCAGAAACAGCACACTGAAGGGTAACCACTCACCTTTCGACACTCAACAAAGAACCAGCACACCATGGAGCCCGAATTGCAGGTCCTCCCCATGCTGGTATATCTACTAATACACCAGGAATTTGAAAGAAGGCGATGACGACGGTGAGTACTGCACCTAGCATGCAGGGGAGGGGGGGGAAGAGAGTAACACACACACATGCAACACGCAACACCCCCAACCTCACCCACAACACCATACACAAAAACACAACCAACAACATTATAGATACACCCCGTTTCCCCCTGGAAGAACACAAGGACTAAAGGAATTGAGTTCAATCAGTGATATTTTGGAACATGCAGATATAGCTAACAAATATAAAAAAATATTGTACACAAATATTTACAATATGTACAGAAGGCCGTACACTGTCATTTGTAAATGTCGGTGGACCAGTGGCCCAAAAAATAATGGGCGAAGCCCACACTTGACTCCTGCCTCAAAATGGAGAGAACACTGCAGGGGCATCAGGTAGAAAAAACACAGGACCTCAGGGGGAAGGGGAGAGGGGGCACCTCAGCCGGAAGATAGTACTACACCACTGATCCTCGAGGGGGCTCCATGCCCACAGGGATGTCGTGGGGAGTGCAAAGCCACAGTCTCTCAAGTGGGTGGGGTGCCGACTGCTTGGTCCTGGGGATTGCAAGGTCACAGTCTCTCAAGTGGGTGGTTTGCCCACTGTTCGGTCCTGGGGATTGCAAAGCCACAGTATCTCAAGTGAGTGGTTTGCCCAATGCTTGGTCCTGGGGAGTGCCAGGCCACAGTCTCTCAAGTCTCTCAAGTGGGTGGTTTGCCCACTGTTTCGTCCTGGGGAGTGCAAAGCCACAGTCTATCAAGTGTGAGGTTTGCCCACTGCTGGGTCCTGGGGAGTGCAAAGCCACAGTCTCTCAAGTGGGTGGTTTGCCCACTGCTGGTCCTGTGTAGTACAAAGCCACAGTCTCTCTAGTGGGTGGTTTGCAGTGCAAGGCCACAGTCTCTCAAGTGGGTGGTTTGCCCACTGCTTGGTCCTGTGGAGTGCAAAACCACAGTCTCTCTAGTGGGTGGTTTGCCCACTGCTTGGTCCTGGAGAGTGCAAAGACACAGTCTCTCAAGGGGACCTTGTCTGCTTCATCCTGCCAAGAATTGGGTGAGTGGATGCATTTCTCCACTGGTTCTGGAGGGGGCATTGTGCCCAGTCTGCTTCATCCTGCCAAGGATTGGGTGAGTGGATGCATTTCTCCACTGGTTCTGGAGGGGGCATTGTGCCCAGTCTGATTCATCCTGCCAAGGATTGGGTGAGTGGATGCATCTCACCACTGGTTCTTAAGGGGGCATTGTACCCAGTCTGCTTCATCCTGCCAAGGATTGGGTGAGTGGATGCATTCCTCCACTGGTTCTGGAGGAGGCATTATGCCCAGTCTGCTTCATCCTGCCAAGGATTGGGTGAGTGCATGCATCTCCCCACTGGTTCTGGAGGGGGGCATTGTGCCCAAGTATGCTGCACCTGGGGTGTGGCAGTTCCCCTTCCCTCACCTGGGTGTCTGAGGCACAAGATGCGCAGGGAACAGGTAGAATGATACTCCATGGAGGCAGAGCCACACTACATCCTGTGGCGACTTAGGCTACAAACTGCTGGTAGTGCCAGTTCTGGTAGTGGTGCCTGAAGTGGTGTGTGCAGGGTCCAGGACGTCTCCTGCAGCCTCGGATGGCTGCCCACTGGGGATGCTGCTGATGTCCGATGTAGTGGCACTGGCTGGGCACATGGCGGTGCATATGGTGGTGCAGGTGGCGGGGCCTGCGGAGTTGTCTGCCGCAGAGATGCTGCCGGTGCTGCCCATGGTGCAGGTGCTTGTAGTAGTAGAGGGAGACACCAGGCTGTCTCCAGCAGCATCAGACAGCTGCCCACTGGGGATGATACTGGTGACTGTCCTTGTGGCAGCGGTGGTGCAGGTGGTGGTGCAGGTGACGGTCGTTGCAACTGTGCTTACCGTGGTACAGGTTGCTGGCCTGTCAGGACAAATGGTTGTCACCAGTCCCTCACCAGGAGGCTTGAGCCCTGAAGTCACTTGCCCTTGCTTTTCTGTCCCTTCCCCACCTTGGTAGACGCTGCTGGGACCTTGGCACTGTCCTCTTTTGCTTTGGATGAGGCCTTGCTGGGTGGGTGGTGCGTCTTGTAAGTGCTGCATGCCGGCCCCTTGTTAACCTTGGCTGGTGGCGGGATCGGGTGGTCTTTAGCATCGGTAGGTGGCCCACTGCCAGCCCTGATGGGTGCCCCCTTCGATTCTCTCAGACTTGCAGGGACCACAGCGGATGCCGACTTGGTGGCTGAGGTGCTGGCCTGGGATCTAGACATCCTGGCCCTAGGGGAAGGATGGGGCGGGAGGCATAGGGAAGAGGTCAACGTTATCCAGGAAAAGTTTTTTTGACACACTGGGCCGGGAAGATGGAGGGGGTGTGGGTGTGGAGGAAGTGGCAGTGGTTGTAAGAGGAGAACGTCTGCTCAGTTTGGGTGAAGGTGCATGGGCTGGAGGCTGTTGTGAGGTGGATGGCTATTGAGTGGGTGTGTGCCTGCGTTTGTGTACTTTGGGAGGAGGGCTCACAGACACACTGGGAGAGGACACAGGGGACGTGTGCATGGTTGTGGGGGTGGTGATTGCTCAAGAGAAGTGTGTTGTGATGGGTGTGTTGGTGATAGAGGCAGTGGCTGATGATGTAGTGCATGCAGGTGTGAGTGGAGACGCTACAGGGGGGAGGTGGACGAAGAAGAGTAGGGGGACACAGTGGAGGAAGTGGATGTTGGTATGTGTGCATAGGAGTTGATGCTTGTGTGAGTGCCTGTGTGATGATGTGTGGTGCTTATGTTTTTATGAGCCACTTTTGTGTGTTGATGTGTAAGCATGCTGGTCTGAAGGTGTGCTTGGGATAGGGTGAGGTAGAGGGGATTGGGTCCTGGTAGTGGAAGTTGGAGGGGGGAGGCTGGACACAGGGACAATGGCTGCCATCAGTGCTGAGGACAGAGCCTGAAATCCTCTCTGTTGGGCCGCCATGCCAGAATGAATGCCCTCCAGGTATGCATTTGTTTTTTGAAAATGCCTCTCAACACCCTGGATGGCATTCAGAATGGCTGACTGCCCAACAGTGAGGGATCTCAGGAGGTCAATAGCCTCCTCACTGAGGGCAGCAGGGCTGACTGGGGCAAGGCGTGAGGTGCCTGGGGCAAAGGAGATGCCACCCTCCTGGGTGAGGGGGCATGGGAAACACGCTGAGGGGCTGCTGGGAGGGCAGTGGTGCAGCTGTACATGTTGTTGGGGTGTGCACAGAGGTGTCCGCCAGGGAGCTTCGATCGGAGGAGGAGTTGCTGTCACTGGTATCCCCTCCTGACCCCGTCCTGGAACTCCCCTCGCCCTCCGTCCCACTGGTGCCTTCCCCCTTCATGTGGGATGCAGCTCCCTCCATCACCGGTGCCTCTGCTCCTCTGCCAGATGATGCTAATGCACTCAAGGACAGGGTGACAAAATAAGAAGAGGGGATAGACAGAGGATAGACATGGTCAATGCCAGCAACGCCAATACCGTTGGCGTACACAACACACACTGAGCTGCCTTATGCACTAGGCCATGCCCAACCACTCACTAAGGTAGTCACCAGCCCATGGGGTACAATTCCTTATGCCAGCATCTGCACACATGACACCCACAGGACCTTGCCCTGTAGTAGTTGGCCACTTGTACCATTGGGGTAAGGGTGCTTCAGAGCCTGCAAACAAGGGACCTACCCTGCCATGATCGCCCTTGCTTAGGGGCACCCACAGCCCACATCCCCCACCCAGCTAGTTCCTAAAGCGTGCAAAGTCCGCTTTCTGAAACTGTACTCACCCCCTTGTGGCTGCTGTGATTCCCTCAAGCATCCATTCAACTCCGGATAGGCCACCGCCATGATGCGGAACATAAGGGTAGTCATGGTGCGATGGGCATCCCTTCCACGTTGGGAGGCCAGCCCCAGCAGGGCCTCCGCCACCTTCTTGGTCCAGCGGCGCAGGTCCTCCCATCTCTTGCGGCAGTGGGTACTCCGTCAGTGATAGACCCCCAGGGTCCGCACCTCCTTGGCGATGGCATGCCAAATACTCTTTTTCTGGTGGGCGCTGACCCAGAGGGGAAAGACAGCCGAAAATGTAATTACTCACCCGTCCGGACTGTCATACTCATTGCCCACCAGTTCCCACCCATGCCCTGACGCACATACAGTGACCACCTCTCATGCAGCATTCAGGCCAGGACGCCTTAGCATACCACAACATGTGGCTTACATCCACACCACTCCAATCAGGCATTGCCCACGTATCATGCTCACAGTATACTCACCTGTTTGTCTGGAGGACCGTAGAGTAACGTGTACTGGGGGAGGACCCCATCCACCAGTTTCTCCAACTCCTCCGCAGTGAAGGCAGGGCTTTCCCCAGACACTCTAGCCATTGTTGCTTCCAGACTCAGGTCACAGCAGCACTTGCAGTATAGGTCCTCTCCTGTTGATGGTCAGGTAGCAAGTGAGTGAATAGGTTGAAAATGGTGGTGACGTCCGCGGCGGTGTGCACCGTCACCGCCGGCGTACATCGCCATTGGCTCCTGGGGCCCATAGGGCCCAATGATAACCAATGCGGAGTTACGTGGCGGTCATCTACCGTGATGCAGCACAACACCAGCGCAGTTATCTCATTTCCCCTTGTCCCACCTCACAGGTCAGGCAGCCGCCATTTCAGGGGGGCACATGGCATGGCACCTAACTGCGTCACAGCACATATTTGCACATATACTGACTCTCGAATTCACACACTGCTTCTGTGACATTAATTCAAACACAGTTGTGTTATCTATGTGATAAATGACTTTCTGCTCACTGTTCACCTCCATAGGCTACAACACCTGAGGCAGATGATGAGATGGCAGTATCCTCTGGTGTACAGACCCCTGGTGGACCTGTCGTCAATGGAGTACAGACACATTATCATCACATACAGACTTGATCGGGCTACAATCCAAGAACTGTGTGCCCAATTGTAGCCAGACCTGATGTCAGCTATCCCCCAGCCCACAGGAATACCCCCTCTAGTGCAGGTCCTGTCAGTGCTCCACTTCCTGGCAAGTGGTTCCTTCCAAACAACAGTGGCCATGGCATAAGGGATGTCTCAGCCAATGTTCTCCAACATATGACCAGAGTTTTATCTGCCCTGCTGAAACACATGCGCAGCTACATCATCTTTCCCCAGGGTGAGGATTTGGCCACAGTGAAAGCTGACTTCTATGCCCTATAAAGCTGACATTTCCCCAACATCATTGGTGCCATTGATGGTACACATGTGGCATTTGTTCCTCTCCCGCAGAAATGAACAGGTGTACAGGAGGAGAAAAGACTATCATTTGATGAATGTGCAAATGGTGTGTTTGGCGGACCTGTACATCTCCCATGTGAATGCCAAAATCCTGGCTTAGTCCATGACGACTATATCTTGAGGAAATGGCAGCATCCCTTATGTGATGGGCCAACTCCAGTTGTCCCTAAGGGTTAGTGTGTGTCTAACAGTTGTCCCTCGATATTTGTAGGTGACTCTGGTTACCCCAACCTCTCATGGCTACTGACCCCAGTGAGGAATCCCAGCACAAGGGCAGAGGAACGTTACAATGAGGCACATGGGTGAACAAGGAGGATTATTGAGAGGACCTTTGGCCTCCTGAAGGCCAGGTTCCAGTGCCTCCATCTGACAGGTGGATGCGTGGACTACTCACCCGAGAAGGTGTGCCAGATCATAGTGGCATGCTGTATGTTGCACAACCTGGCCTTGAGACACCAGGTGCCTTTTCTGCTGCAGGATGAGCCTGGTGATGGTCTTGTGGCAGCGGTGGAGCCTGTGGACAGTGAGGAAGAGGAGGCAGATGAAGAAGATGTGGACAACAGAACAAACATTATACAGCAGTACTTCCAGGACACACAGGTAAGAGACTGTGGGGGTCATTCTGACCCTGGCGGCCGGTGACCGCCAGGGTCACCGACCACGGGAGCACCGCCAACAGGCTGGCGGTGCTCCCAAGGGCATTCTGACCGCGGCGGTTCAGCCGCGGTCAGAAAGGGTAAACCGGCGGTCTCCCGCCGGTTTACCGCTGCCCCATTGAATCCTCCATGGCGGCGGAGCGCGCTCCGCCGCCATGGGGATTCAGACACCCCCTACCGCCATCCTGTTCATGGTGGGAAACCCGCCATGAACAGGATGGCGGTAGGGGGTGCCGCGGGGCCCCTGGGGGCCCCTGCAGTGCCCATGCCAATGGCATGGGCACTGCAGGGGCCCCTGTAAGAGGGCCCCACAAAGTATTTCAGTGTCTGCTTTGCAGACACTGAAATACGCAACGGGTGCAACTGCACCCGTCGCACCCCTGCAACTACGCCGGCTCAATTCTGAGCCGCCGTCCTCGTTGCAGGGGCATTTCCGCTGGGCCGGCGGGCGCTCTTTTGGAGAGCGCCCGCCGGCCCAGCGGAAATGTTTGAATGGCCGCCGGGGTCTTTTGACCGCGGTGTGGTCATTTGTCGGCGGTACCTTGGCGGACGGCCTCCGGCGTCCGCCAAGGTCTGAATGACCCCCTGTAACTCCTCTTCACATTTCAGTATACTTTTGGACATTGTACATGGCAGCCTCTTACCCTCTGTCTATGTCCACTGACTGTTCCCTTTGGATTCCCTTTTTTCATATCTGTGTACCCCATTCTGGATCCTGCTATGTGTATTGCTGCCCACCTACTGTCATAGATTGGTATACTTCAATGAACATAGGCATTGCACTGTTTTGAGAATGTTGTAAGAATACATCTTTCCAATGATTACACCCACTCCAGTATGGTTTATATTTCAATGGTGTTTATTTTTTGTGCTAAATAGTATCGGGGTATATTCAGGGGCTGGAGTGATGTAGAGGAAGGGCCATGGTAGAGTCCAGTCTATTTGAATCACAGGTGCATTGTCTAAGGGGGGCGTAGGAGGGGGAGTAATGTCAGTTCAAGGTGGACAAGGAGACAGAGTGGGACAGGTGACAGTGGGACAGAAGGGTGACAATCAGGAGAGTCTTATTTCCTGCCGGGGTCTTGGCAGTGTTCTCTGTCTTCTGCCTGGATCGCAGGGACTGTTTGCAGGGTGGTTCTTCTTCTGCAGGGGGTGGGGTGCTGATGCCCTGTTGGTCCTGTGGCGTGGCATCGTGTCCACTAGCACCGGCGGAGGCAGAAAGCTGTGCCTCCCTAATGGTCTTGCCCATGTCAGTCAGCACCCCTGCTAAGGTGACTAGGATGGTGTAGATTTTTGTGAGGTCCTCCCTGATCCCCATGTACTGTCCCTCCTGCAGCCACTGGGTCTCCTGTAACTTGGCCAGTACCGTGCCCGTGCCCGTGGTCTCTTGGGAATGGTGGAATACGCCCATGATAATGGAGACTGCCTCGTGGAGGGTCAGTTCCCTGAGCATGTCCTCTCCCTGCTGTACAGCAGTCCTCCCAGCTGCCCTGTTGTCCTGTTCCTCTGTCCCCTGAACCGTGTGCTCACTGCCACTGCCCCCAGGTCCGTGATCGTCCTGTGTTTGTGGGGTTGCCTGGGTACCCTGTAGTGTTGGCCACACTGCAGATTGATGTGTCCTGGGGACAGAGGTATGGGCCCGCTGGGTGGGTGCTGTGCAGGTGTTTCCTGAGGGGGAGGCTCTGTTGTGGGTTGGGACTGTGGCAGGGGAACAGACTGTCCAGAGGTCCCTGATGGGCCAGGTCGTGATCCAGGCGCGCAGAGCTGCTGTCATCACTGTGGGCCTCTTCTGTGGGGAAGAGGATGTTGGCGGCACCTCCTCTCCGGTGATGTTGGGTAGGGGCCCTGTTGGGATGCAAATGCATTGTCATTGTATCTGTGTATGCCATCTTGTGCACTGGGTGTGTGTCCCTGTATAACTGTGCTTTCCCTGTCACCTTGGCCTTGTGTGATTGTGTGGGCTGGGTGAGTCTCTCTATTGGGCATGCTGTGGTGATGGGTGTCCATGCAGGGATGTGATGTGTGTCCATGCATTGTCACCGCTTTCATCTTCCTCTCAGCCCTGTTGTGTGTATACCTGCCCGTTCCTACTTCTCACCTCTTTCTCTTACCTCTCAGCCCCATGGTCTGCATACTTGCTGGCTGCCTGTCCCTCCTTCTTACTGCTTTCTCCTTCCCCTCAAACCCCTGGTCTGCATGGCTGCTGCCTGCCTGTCTCTCCTTCTCACTACTTTCTCCAGGCTCTCAGCCCCATTGTGAGCATGCCTGCTGCCTTACTTGCCTTCCTTCTTACCACTGTCTCCTTCATCTCAGTCCCATTGTGTGCATTTCTGCTCCTTGTGTGCCCCTCCTTCTCACCTCTTTCTCCTTCTTCACAGCCCTGTTATCTGCATGTCTGCCGCCAGTCTCTCCTTCTTGCATAATAGTTGATTTCCCAAGGGAGGTGGTTGCTTCTGGGGCGTGGGCATGGCACAGGCTCCCCACATATTTCTATGAGGATTTGACCTGGGGAAGTGGTGGTCACCAGGGCCCTAATCATTCTTGCCCTGGGCAGGTGGTAGTCCCAGTAGCTTTCATAAGCCGTAGGGGAGTCCCATGCACCCCTGTTCTCAAAGTAATATGCCCCTGTGACCCCACCCAGGGGCAAAAATAAAAAGCAAGACCCGGAGACCACGCTTGCTTTAAAAGAAAACAGTTACAGCAAAACTTGCAAATAGTCATGATTTTGTCTGTGAAGGTAAAAAAAAATGCTTTTTAACACTGAAGCGTTCCCTGGGGAGGGGATGTGGTGGTTCCTGAGGGGGATTTGTGTGCCCCTCCCATATACTTTGTAATGTTGTCCTGGGAAAATGGTGCTCCCTGGGAACCAGGGGGCTGCACACAGCCCCTCCTAAGTTTTTATGTTATGTAGCCCATGGAGGAGGTGTTTCCTGGAGTCTGATGGGGTCCGTGATGCCCCCTAAATATTTGTTTTAATATTGTCCCATGGAGCTCATGATCCCCAGGACCCAAGGGGGTCTGCGTGCTCCCCCTAATTTTTTTGTTACGTAGCTCCAGGGAGGTGGTGGACTCCAGGGCCCTGGGTGGTCTGTGCGGCTCCCTATATATTATTTTCATGTTGTTGCCTGGGAGTTTGTGGCCTAGAAGACTTGGGGGTTCTGTGCAGCCCTCCTTCAGTTTTTATATTATGTAGCCTCTGGAGGTGGTGGTCCCCGGAGCCTGAGGGGGTCCGTGTAGCCCCCCCATATTTGTTTTTAATATTGTCCAGGGAGCTGATGATCCCCAGGACCCAGTGGGGTCTGCACACAGTCCCTATGTTTTTTTGTTATGTAGCCCCAAGGATGTGGTGGTCAATGGGGCCCAGAGTGGTCCATGCGGCCCCCTATATATTTTTTTTTATTTTGTTGCTTGGGAGGTTGTGGTCCCTGGGACTTGGGGTATCTTTGCAGCCCCCCTAAGTTTTTTATTATGAAGGCCAGGGAAGGTGGTGCTCCCCAGGGCCTAGAGGGTCAGTGGGGGACCCCCCATAATTTTTTTTAATGTAGCTCTTAGGAGCTGGTGGTCATGGGGCCCGGGAGGGCCGTGCAGCCCTCTGTAATTTTTTAGTGTTGTCCCGTGAAGTTGGTGAGTCCCAGGAGAGGATCTTTGTGGCCACCTTGAGTTTTTTTATTATTTTGCTCTGGGGAGGTGGTGGTCCCCATGGCCCACAGTGCAGTCCGTGCAGCCCTAATGTATTTGTTTAATGTTGTCCAGGTTGTAGTCCCTAGTGCCTGAGGGGGGTTTGTGTGGCACCCCAAAAAACGTGTTCTAGGTATGCCCAGAAAGGAGGCGATTTGCAGGGTCCAAGGCGACCTGTGCAGCCCCCTTATATATATATATATTGAATGTTGCCAACTTTAATCTCCACACCCTTTCAACTGTGTGTATTGCTAGGTTGGGTCGTTGTAGGGTGTTGGCTGCAGGGGCTGGCCACAGGCCAAACCCTGCAGCCATCTCCAGTCTGCACAACAGACAGTGAACATTTTAATGCCGCTGGGCAGGGGGACCCCTTCACTGCCCAGGCCAAGTGCATGGGCAGTGCATTGGCTCCCCTGCTGTCCCTGAACCTGTTCTTGCCAGCCCTTTCAAGCTGGTAAAACCACCATGAAAAGGCTGGCTGAGAACGAGGTTGTAATCAGCAAGGCAGTGAATCATGGATACGGGTGGTGCTGGCAGTACCCTGGTGATCTATCGGCCAGGGTCCTAATGTGGCAGTCGGACTACTACAGCAGAGGCTTAGGATTGGAAGCCTCGTAATGAGGGTCTATATGTATGAAGAAATGTGTGCTAGACCAGTGGAAGGTACAAGCATCTTCCAAGAGGCAGAAATATCTTCTAACACCAAGCTCACAATAGGGTCTGCAACAAGTGGATCACACCAGTTGCACTGTGGCTAACAACACTCTTGGGCAGACACATAAGACAGAGCAGGAACACATGGAGACAACTGTGTGATAAGCAGAGCCTGTCATACACACCAAGAGGCAATAGTGACACACAGTTAGTTGTGTCAGAAAACAACGCTAATCTGTCTAAGCAGATACTAAAAGAAAATTGAGTTAGCACAGCCAGCAGACAGAGAGCATCATCATGAGAATCAGTTATTTTAATGACCTTCGACCATGAAGTCAAGACAATAGTAACATAGTCTACCAAATCAAAATAAATGTGAAAAGAATTATATTAAGCAAACACCACAAACAGTTGCTGTTTGAAAGTGATTTATTAGTAGGTACAGGCAGGTCCCTACAGCTAGTAATAACCATCATGAATAAGGTCCAGTCAAGTTCTCAATAATGTAATCCTTGATCAAACCTTGGTAACTTGGCTGTCAGCAGAGATGCTTAACTGACAGGTGCGTAAAGCATTTAATATCATGAAGACAATAAAGAAGATACAACACACAGTAAAACCTCAACTCCATTTTATAAAAATTGGAAATATTTTTATCTTTAAATTGACAGCAAAACAACAATAATACAATGTAGGGAACCAGAGATATTTTTAAAGATTAAGGCCCTCAATACAACCCTGGCGGTCGGTGATAAAGTGGCGGTAACATCGCCAACAAGCCAGCGGTAAAAAAAATGGAATTATGACCACGGCGGAAACCGCTCACACAGACAGCCACTTTAACACTCTGACCGCCACGGTGGTGGCAACAAGCACCGTGGTGGTAACCCCCAACAGCCAGGCGGAAGACAATGTACGACCCACTGTATTACAACAGGCCTATCCGACACCTTTTCGGGGCAGTACCAATGACATCAAAAGCACAGTGGAAACAGAACACAAAAGGGAAACGACTCACCTCTGGACACTCAGGGAAGAACCACTCCCCCATGGAGTCTGAACTCTAGGTGTTCCCCATGCTGGTCTACCTCCTCCTACACCATGAATACCAATGCCGGCGAAGACGACCACGGTGAGTACTGCTGCCTAGCACACAAGGGAGGGGGGAGGAAAAAGAGAGTGACATACACACGCAACACGCAGCACCTCCACCCCCAACACCATACACACAACCAGATGCAGTAACCTTACATGTTCCCCCCGTACCCCCCAAGAATAATGCAAGGACAAAAGGAAGTGATAAAATACTAGAAATATGTCCTCAAAAATCAAAACAGTACATACATCTATACAAATGGAGGGACACTGTCCAGTCCACAATGCCACATCACATAGACCAAGGCCCCACTTGACTCCTGCATCAACACGGAGAGAACACTGCATGGGCATCAGTTCGAAAATACACAGGCACCTCAGGAGGACAGAAAACGGGGGGCACATCAGCCAGCAGATGGTCAAACACCACTGGTCCTGAAAGGGGCAACATGCCCTGTGTGATGTCCTGGGGAGTGCAAAGCCACAGCCTCACAAGTGGGTGGTTTGCCCACTGCTTGGTCCTGGGGAGTGCAAAGCCACAGTCTCTCAAGTGGGTGATTTGCCCACTGCTCGGTCCTGGGGAGTGCAAGGCCACAGTCTCTCAAGTGGGTGGTTTGCCCACTGCTCGGTCCTGGGGAGTGCAAGGCCACAGTCTCTCAAGTGGGTGGTTTGCCCACTGCTCGTTCCTGGGGAGGGCAAGGCCACAGTCTCTCAAGTGGGTGGTTTGCCCACTGCTCGGTCCTGGGGAGTGCAAGGCCACAGTCTCTCAAGTGGGTGGTTTGCCCACTGCTCGGTCCTGGGGAGTGCAAGGCCACAGTCTCTCAAGTGGATGGCTTTTCCACTGGTTCTGGAGGGGACTTTGTGCTCAGTGTGCTTCATCCTGGCAAGGAGGGGGTGAGTGGATGCCTTCTTCCACTGGTTCTAGAGGGGGCTTTGTGCCCAGTGTGCTTCATCCTTGCAAGGAGGGGGTGAGTGGATGCCTTCTTCCACTGGTTCTGGAGGGGGCTTTGTGCCCTGTGATACAGATCCTGGGGAGTGCAAGGTCACAGTCTCTCACCTGGGTGTCACACCCACACGATTTGCAGGGGTCAGGATGCATTACAGTCCATGGAGTCAGGACTACACACTGCCCGCCGGCGACAACGGCTGCTCAGTGGTGGCAGTGGCAGTGATGGTGTCAGGGCTGGCAGTGGTGAGGGGAGGCTCCAGCCCATCCCCTGCAGCCTAGGACGGCTGCCTACCGGGGCTGCTGCAGCTGGCAGTGGTGCTGGTGGTGGTGCAGGTGGCGGTGCAGGTGGCAGTGCTGGTGGCGGTGCTGGTGGCGGTGCTGGTGGCAGTGCTGGTGTCGGGTATGCCAGTGGTGGTGGGAGGCTCCAGCCATTCCCCTGCAGCCTCGGATGGCTGAACCGCAATGGTCGGCGGTGGGGGCACGGAATCAGTCCCAGCACCAGGTCTTCTGTCCTTCCTGCCTGCAGGCCCTTTGCCCTTGCCATTGTAAGCTGGTGGTGCCTCCTTGCCATTGCCAGCTGGTGGTGCCTCCTTGCCAGCTGTTATAGCATCCCTGCCTTGCCCCTTGGCAGCTGGTGCAGGCACACTGCTAGTGCTGATGGGTGGTTCCTTGGAGCCTCTCAAGCCTGCAGTAGCTGTCAACACTACTGTGGCCCTGGACTGGGTGGCTCAGGTGCTAGTCTGGGTTCTGACCACCCTGGCCAGACATGAAGGACATGGGGAGGGGTAGGGAAGAGGTCAACGGCGGTGAAGGTTTGGGAGTGGAGGAAGAGGGAGTGGTTGTTGGAAGTGTCTGTCTGCTGTGTTTGGGTGTAGGTGCATGGGCTGGATGCTGTTGTGAGGTGGATGGCTGTTGGGTGTCTGAGTGCTTGCGTTTGTGTACTTTGGGAGGAGGGGGCACAGACACATTGGGAGAGGACACAGGGGATGTGTGCCTGGATGTGGCGGTGGTGACTGCCAGTGTGGGGTGTGTAGTGATAGGTGTGATGGTGAATGAGGCAGTAGATGAGGATGTAGTGCGTGGGTGGAGATGCTACTAGGAGGGAGGTGGATGACAAGGAGGAGTGGGACACAGTGGAGGCAGTGAATGTTGGTGTGTCTGCATCTGAATGGTGTTTGTGTGAGTGCCTGTGGGATGTTGTGTGGTGCTTGTTTTTGCCTGAGCCACTTCTGTGTGTTGTCTTGGGTGCATGCTGGTCTGAATGTGTGCTTGGGGTAGGTTGAGGTTCAGGGGAATGGGACTGGTTAGAGGAAGTTGGAGGGGGAGGCTAGAGACAGGAACAATGGCTGCCTTCAGGGAGGAGGTCAGAGCCTGGATTAATCTCTGTTGGGCAGCCATGACAGAGTGAATGCCCTCCAGGAATGCATTTGTTTGTTGCAAATGGCCTGCCAGGCCCTGGTTGGCATTCATTATGGTTGACTGCTCAACAGAGATGGATCGCAGGAGTTCAATAGCCTCCTCACTCAGGGCAGCAGGGCTAATTGGGGCAGGGCCTGAGGTGCCTGGGGTGAAAGAGCCCATCCTCCTGGGTGAGCGGGCACGAGAAACTCGCTGAGGGGCTGCTTGGAGGGCGGTGCTGGTATGGGGGTGGTGGCTGTACCTGTAGTTGGGGTGGCCACTAAGGTGTCTGCCACCACTAGGGAGCTTCTATGGGAAGAGGTATCACTGTCAGAACTGTCACCTCCTGTCTCTGCCATGGTGCTCCCCTCACCCTCCGTCCCACTGGTGCCCTCAGCGCCGGTAGATTCGGCCCCATGGCCCTGTAGGATACAGCTCCCTCCGTCGCCAGTGCCTCTGCTCCTCCGCCAGATGATGCTAATGCACAGAAGGACAGGGTGACAAAACAGAAAGGGGGGGAGACAGAGGATACACGTGGTCAATGGCAGCAATAACACCACTGTTGGCATACACGACACACACACACACACACACACAGGGAACCTTCCTACGCACTAGGCAATGCACTACCAGTCACAATGCTAGTCACCAGGCCATGGACAGGAATACCTAAAACCAATTGCAGCATACCTGAGACCCACACAGCCCTGCACAGTAGTGGATGCCTACTAGCTTGGTTTGAGGTGGTGTTCATCAACCCCTGCCCAACATGGACCCTCCCCTGCAATGTCCGGCCTGGCCTAGGGGCACTAACAGGCCCACATCCCCCATCCGAAGACCACTCCACCACGCACAAGTAGTATAATGTGAAACTGTACTCACCCCCTTGTGGCTGCTGTGATGCCCTCAAGCACCCATCCAGCTCCGGATAGGCCACAGCCAGTATGCGGTACATCAGGGGGGCCAGGGTTCGACGGGCAGCCCTTCCTCGTTGGGAGGCCATCCCCAGCTGGGCCTCCACCGTCTTCCTTGCCCAGCACCTCAGTCCTCCCACCGTTTGCGACAGTGGGTGCTCCGCCTGCAGTAGACCCCCACGGTCTGCTCATCTTTGGTGATGGCATGCCATATACACTTTTTCTGATGGGCGCTGACCTGCAGAGAAATAAACATAGTAAAAAGGTATCAGTCATACCATCCAGCCTGTTTCACTCATGGCCCACCATATCCCTCCCATCCCCTTACGCACAGACATTGCCCACCATACATGCAGCACGCTGCCCAGGACCCATCAACCACCCAACCTTACACGAGGCCCTCACATACAGCACTCGATGTATTCATGCCCCATGCATCGTGCTCACAGTGTACTCACCTGTTGGTCTGGAGGCCCATAAAGCATTGGGTACTAGGGTAGCACCCCATCCACCAGTCTCTCCAACTCTGCAGCGGTGAAGGCAGGGGCCCCTTCCCCAGTGACAGGAGCCATGGTCGATTCCAGACACAGGTCACAGCAGCACTTGCAGTGTAGGTCCTCGCCTGTTGAAGGTCAGGTAGCAAGTGAGTGAACAGATAGAAAATGGCGGTCACGTCCATGGCAGTGTGTACCGACACCGCCGGCGTACATCACCATTTGTCACTGTAACCCATAGGGCCCAATTACAACCAATGAGGAGTTGCACGGCGGTCCTTGACCACCTCCTGCAACGGCCCACAATGTCAGCGGCATTACCTCATTTCCACCAGTCCATCCACACAGGACAGATGGACGCCATTTCAGGGAGGGGGGCAGGCCATGGCACCTAACTGCGTCACAGCACACATAGGCACCATTTGGGCCTATACAAAATACTGTTTCAGTCACAACTTGCAATGCACTGTACATTTTGGAAATGTTGAATATTGACAAGATGTTCATTTTGCCCCCTAGATTGCAACCGCTGCAGATGAATAGGAGATGGAGACATCCCCGGTGTAGACTCCCCTGGTGGACTTGGCAACAATGGAGGACAGGCACATTATCCTCACCTACAGACTGGATAGGGCCACAATCCAAGAGCTGTGTTCCCAATTGGAGCCAGACCTGATCTCTGCTATCCGTCACCCAACTGGGATCTCCCCTCTTGTGCAAGTGCTATCTGTGCTCCATTTCTTGGCAGCTGGTTATTTCCAAGTGACAGTGGGCTTGGCAGCAGAAATGTCACAGCCAATGTTCTCAATAGTGCTAACAAGAGTGTTGTTGGCCCTGATGAAATACATGTGCAGATACATTGTTTTCCCCTAGGTGGAGGATTTGGCCACAGTGAAAGCTGACTTCTATGCAATGGAACATATCCCCAACATCATTGGGGCAATTGATGGTACACATATTGCCTTTGTCCCCCCCTCCCTCGGAGAAATGAACAGGTGTTCAGAAATTGAAAGAACTTTCACTCAATGAATGTGCAGTTAGTGTGCCTGGCGGAGCAGTATATCGCCCATGTCAATGCAAAGTATCCTGGCTCTGTGCGTGATGCATTTATCCTGAGGAATAGCAGCATCCCATATGTGATGGCTCAACTCCAGAGGCACCGGGTGTGGTTAATAGGTGAGCCCATGGTTCCCACCCAGTATATGTTGGTGTATGGGAATGGGGTTGGCCCCAAGGGTTAGTGTTTGGCTAATAGGTATCCCTCGATATTTGCAGGTGACTCTGGTTACCCCAATCTCTCATGGCCACTGACCCCAGTGAGTAATCTCAGGACAAGGGCAGACGGACGTTACAATGAGGCACATGGGTGAACAATAAAAATTATAGAGCGGACATTCGGGCTCCTGAAGGCCAGGTTTCGGTGCCTCCATCTAACAGGTGGTTCCCTGTGCTACTCACCCAAAAAGGTGTGCCAGATCACCGTGGCATGTTGCAGGTTCCACAACCTTGCCTTACGTCTCCAGGTGCCTTTTCTGCAGGAGGATGAGGCTGGAGATGGGCGTGTGGGAGTGGTGGAGCCTGTGGAGCAATGGCAGTTCAAGATGGACAGGGTGACATAGTGGGACACAAGGGTGACATTCAGGAGAGTCTTATTTCCTGGTGGGGATCTTGGAAATGTTTTCTGGCTTCTGCGTGGATCGCAGGGACCATTTGCAGGGTGGTTTTCTTTCTACAACGGGAGGGGTGCTGATGGCCTGTTGTTCTTCTGATGGGGCCTCCTGTCCACTAGCGTCAGCGGAGGTGGAGGGCTGTTCATCGTTGTGGCTAGCGTCAGGGGCCCGGTGATGTGCCACTGCCTCCCTCATGGTGTAGGCCATGTCTGCCAGCACCCCTGCTATGGTGATCAGGGTGGTGTGGTTGTCCCTCAGGTCCTCCCTGATCGCCAGGTACTGTCCCTCCTGCAGCTGCTGGGCCTCCTGCAACTTGGCCAGAATCTGGCCCATCGTCTCCTGGCAATGGTGGTATGCTCCCAGGATGTTGGTGAGTGCCTCCTGGAGAGTTGGTTCCCTCGGCCTGTCCGCCCCCTGTCGCACAGCAGTCCTCCCATCTTCCCTGTTGTCCTGTGCCTCTGTCCCCTGAACCATGTGCCCACTCACACTGACCCCAGGTACCTGATCATCCTGTGTTTGCGTGATTGCTTGGGGTCCCTGTAGTGGTGGACACACTGCTGATTGACGTGTGCTGGGGACAAAGGTATGGGCCTGCTGAGTGGATGCTGTGGTGGTGTTTCCTGAGGGGGGAGGCTCTGTGGTGGTATGGGACTGTGCCTGGGTAACCGACTGTCCGGAGGTCCCTGATTGGCCAGGTTGGTCATCCTGATCCAGGCGTGAAGAACTGCTGTCATCACTGTGGGACTCTTCTGGGGGGGACTGGATGTTGCTGGTGCCTCCTATCTGGTGACGTTGTGTGGGGGACCTGTGGGGATGTAAATGCAGTGTTATTGTTTCTGCATGTGACAGCTTGTGCATGGGTGTGTTACCCTGTATCGTTGTGAATGCCCTGGCAGCTTAGGCTTGTGTGAGTGGTGATTTGGTTGGATAGGTGATTGTCTCAAGTGTGCATCCTTTGGTGATGGGTGCCCATGCAGGTCTGTGATGGGTGTCCAGACATTGGTGTTGTATGCAGGGCTTGGTAGTGGGAGTGGTGGGATGTGATGGTAGGGTGTATGTGAGGTGGTGGAGTGATGGGGTAGGGTAGGGTAGGGGTGAGGGTTTGTTATGGCATGCAGGTAGGGGGGGTGATAGTAATAGAGACTTGACTTACCAGAGTCTAGTCCTCCTGCTACTCCTGCCACGCCCTCAGGAAGCATGGTTGCCAAGACTTGCTCCTCCCATGTTGTTAGTTGTGGTGGAGGAGGTAAGGGTCAACCGCCAGTCCTCTGTACTGCTATCTGGTATCTTGCTACCACAGAAAGTACTTTCCCACGTAGGTTGTTCCGCCTCTTCCTGATGTCATCCCTTGTTCTGGGGTGCTGTCCCACGGCATTGACCCTGTCCATGATCCTCTGCCATAGCTCCATCTTCCTTGCAATGGATGTCTGCTGCACCTGTGATCCAAATAGCTGTGGCTCTACTTGGATGATTTCCTCCACCATGACCCTTAGCTCCTCCTCTGAGAACCTGGGGTGTCTTTGTGGTGCCATGGGTGTAGTGTGAGTGGTGTGTGTGAGGGTGTGTGGGGTGATGTGTTGTGGTGTGTGCTGTGAGCTGCGTGGATGGTATATGGGTGGTGGTGTTCTGTGGCTCTGGTTCTGTGGGTGCTCTTGGTGTATCTCTCCCTCAGTTATCAATTTTCTTGAGTTGTAAAGGGTTGTGGCTAATGTGTGTGTGTGTGTTTTATAGTGGTGTGGATGTGTGGGTGTGTGTATGGGAGTCAGGTGTGTTATTCAAAATATCCAATGTGGTGTTGTTTTGTTAGGTTGTGTGTATTTTGAGCGAGGTGGTATGTACTGCCAATAAATTTCTGTGGTTGAATGTCCGCCGCGGTGATTCGTGGGTCATAATGCTGTGGGCGTAGTTCTGTTGGCGTAATGGTGTGGGTTTTGCTACTGCCAATTTATCACTGACCTTTGGGCTAGCAGACTTGTGTGTGTGTCTCCATAGTGACAGATTGCTATGTGTGTGTCATAATATGGGTAGCGGTAAATCGCGGCGGCGGTATGTTGGCGTCAGTCAGCATGGCGGTAAGCAGGACTTACCGCCAGTGTCATAATGAATGCCTAAGTGTCAAAATATGCCTTCTAGTGTAAAAAACGGAATAGTGACTAACTGGTTGCACCTGACCAGGCCAAAGTAAAAAATTAAGCCTGACTGCAATGGAACAGAGGTAGGCTAAACTAAACAGTAGGTATCGGTCAAAATGTTACTTTTGCTCCTAGTCACTTCTTTGGTTCTTTTTTTCCTGTTGTCGAGCAAGGCTCCTCAGCAGACTGGATTGTGAGTTGTCCTTATCCAATTGGTTCAGCGCAAGAACTCAGTAAACTCTTTGAGGTGTTGGTTCTCATCATCGACGGGCAGAGCTCTGGAGCTTTCAGCTGGGCCAAACTGAATTTTACCCTGAATCATGGTTCAATGTTCTTGGCTTGACTTTCACTGACAGGTTGGTCTACATATAGAGCTTTTCCGCAAAAGCTCTAGAAATGTTTCCAAACTTCTGGAGCTTTCTCCAGAAGATCCTTTTGGTGTCTTGAAGGATCCACAACACCATCCAAGGTTCCAGAAGCTGTGAGGTTCTACTTGGAGAGTTGGGTATGCAGTTCCCACAATGCACCTGCTCAGATCCTTAAAAGTCCACTGGGCTTCTCTGGAAGGAGTTTATGCAGGTGACTCTTGGTAGCTCCTTTGTACCTGTTGCTTTATGGGTGTCCATTCCTGAGTCCTTCAGAAGTCAGGCAAAGTCATCATTTCTAAAGCCTAAAGTGTGCAGCAGGTGCAGTCCTTCAGAGTCAAGTCCTTCTTTCTCTGTACAGAGCAGGGGTTTAGCAGGGCAGTCTTTCTTCTATTTTCTCTTGTTTCCAGGCAGGGATCAGAGTTGCTGGGCAGATGTCCCATGTTTATCCATGGTTCTGGGCTGGCAAGCAGGGGAACACTCCTGAACAATGGGGTACATGGTGCCACCCTCTGAGATGACCACTTCTTGGGAAGTGTGGCATATTTTGTCCCAGAAAACACTGTTTCTTAAAAATGCAACATGGAGAAAATCTCTCCTGGAGGTTCTGGTCTGGCTAACCCCACCCCCGAATATAGCTAACTTTCCCCTACACTCCCCTTCCAGCCCCTCTTCTAATCTAATTAGAGACACTCCCACCTTGCTGGGAAGTGGGGTGGGCCTGGTTTCTATCAGTCCAACTGTCTTTCTCCCTTTGAAGACCAGTTTGGCTACCTAGCCCCATTCCTGTTCTGACATCTGGTCCCGCAGATCTCTTCCCACTGGATGTCTCCTTTGTCTCAGCCGAGACCACTTCACATCTCATCAGAGAAGCCTGGCCAGTCTGTCAAAGGCTGACCAATCTTGAGAGGCTGCTACAGGTCTGATTTTATGTAAGTTTAGGAGTGCAGTTCTAAAACTACTTTCCTGTAATAGTTATTATAAATTCAACCTTGGCAAGTTGTTGGATTTATTGTAACTATTATTTTTGAGACTTTGAATGATTGTTCTAGCTCACTCTATCAAACATTAGATTTTATTAAAGTTTAACAATGCCTTCCCATTTTCCGCTATGGAGTTAGCAGTGATAAAATGGCGAAAAACAAAATTGGCAGTATTTCCTTCACCAGAATATATAAAAAATATTTTATAATGTACCTGCACATTATTGCAATGCACCCTACCCTTGGGACACCTAGGGTATACCTTAGGGGTTATCTATATGTAACAATAAGGTTGTTTAAGAGTTTGGAAGTAGTTTTAATTTCAAAGTCAAATTTGGACATAGTTTAATTTTAAAAGCAGCCTGCAAGGCAGGACTGGCCATTAAAATGACAGCAGGCACCACAGAAGTGCACACAAGCGCATTAAATCTACTGGACCTCTAAACCTACAAGCCCTACTGTATACTACGGACTTAAAGGTAGGTTGTCAGTACTAATTGTAATTATACCTAATTGCCATATACTTTTTACACAGAGCGCTGGCCGTGAGCCTTGCTTGCAGAGCCCAGTCAAAGTCACAAAATACCAGTATCAGTCAGACATAGGGGCAAAAAGTAGGGGAAATCTGCAAAAAGCCTGGTTGTCTCACTGTTGTGCAATCCCAGAAACCTACAGGTTGTCCTCCACTTAGACTGCAGGAAGGCATCCACATCCACTGCTAGCAATATTCCTGTGCTCCACCTTCCTGTGAGATGTATGGCGAAAGTATGCTAAGTCACATCTCCCTCCACAAGTCACCTGAGCGTTCCAGACGTACACAGGTACAGATACAATTAAATATTTGAAAGCAAAGTAGACAGAAGAAATCGATTCCTTAGATGTAAGTTTGTGATATAATTGAAGTAAGGCTTTATTTCAACTATACAGGGAGTGCAGAATTATTAGGCAAATGAGTATTTTGACCACATCATCCTCTTTATGCATGTTGTCTTACTCCAAGCTGTATAGGCTCGAAAGCCTACTACCAATTAAGCATATTAGGTGATGTGCATCTCTGTAATGAGAAGAGGTGTGGTCTAATGACATCAACACCCTATATCAGGTGTGCATAATTATTAGGCAACTTCCTTTCCTTTGGCAAAATGGGTCAAAAGAAGGACTTGACAGGCTCAGAAAAGTCAAAAATAGTGAGACATCTTGCAGAGGGATGCAGCACTCTTAAAATTGCAAAGCTTCTGAAGCGTGATCATCGAACAATCAAGCGTTTCATTCAAAATAGTCAACAGGGTCGCAAGAAGCGTGTGGAAAAACCAAGGCGCAAAATAACTGCCCATGAACTGAGAAAAGTCAAGCGTGCAGCTGCCACGATGCCACTTGCCACCAGTTTGGCCATATTTCAGAGCTGCAACATCACTGGAGTGCCCAAAAGCACAAGGTGTGCAATACTCAGAGACATGGCCAAGGTAAGAAAGGCTGAAAGACGACCACCACTGAACAAGACACACAAGCTGAAACGTCAAGACTGGGCCAAGAAATATCTCAAGACTGAATTTTCTAAGGTTTTATGGACTGATGAAATGAGAGTGAGTCTTGATGGGCCAGATGGATGGGCCCGTGGCTGGATTGGTAAAGGGCAGAGAGCTCCAGTCCGACTCAGACGCCAGCAAGGTGGAGGTGGAGTACTGGTTTGGGCTGGTATCATCAAAGATGAGCTTGTGGGGCCTTTTCGGGTTGAGGATGGAGTCAAGCTCAACTCCCAGTCCTACTGCCAGTTCCTGGAAGACACCTTCTTCAAGCAGTGGTACAGGAAGAAGTCTGCATCCTTCAAGAAAAACATGATTTTCATGCAGGACAATGCTCCATCACACGCGTCCAAGTACTCCACAGCGTGGCTGGCAAGAAAGGGTATAAAAGAAGGAAATCTAATGACATGGCCTCCTTGTTCACCTGATCTGAACCCCATTGAGAACCTGTGGTCCATCATCAAATGTGAGATTTACAAGGAGGGAAAACAGTACACCTCTCTGAACAGTGTCTGGGAGGCTGTGGTTGCTGCTGCACGCAATGTTGATGGTGAACAGATCAAAACACTGACAGAATCCATGGATGGCAGGCTTTTGAGTGTCCTTGCAAAGAAAGGTGGCTATATTGGTCACTGATTTGTTTTTGTTTTGTTTTTGAATGTCAGAAATGTATATTTGTGAATGTTGAGATGTTATATTGGTTTCACTGGTAATAATAAATAATTGAAATGGGTATATATTTTTTTTTGTTAAGTTGCCTAATAATTATGCACAGTAATAGTCACCTGCACACACAGATATCCCCCTAACATAGCTAAAACTAAAAACAAACTAAAAACTACTTCCAAAAATATTCAGCTTTGATATTAATGAGTTTTTTGGGTTCATTGAGAACATGGTTGTTGTTCAATAATAAAATTAATCCTCAAAAATACAACTTGCCTAATAATTCTGCACTCCCTGTAATACGTAACAGGTTATTGGGTAATGAAATTAAATGTTATAAAATGGCCATCACTGGAGAAGCCTGCTAGCAAGGAGAGATTATACCACCTGACATCAATTTTTAAACACTTATTTGGTTTCTGACAGATTTGTGAAGTTGCCAGCTGAACCAAATTAATGCATTTTTATTTTTTACTAAATAAAGGACTGGTCTCTGTTTTCCATCTGTTTTCTATTTACTGATTCAGACTACAGTACATCCTATTTTATGGTCCCTGTTTTATTCTGGTCCTAAAAGAAGAACATAGCAAATGGAATTGCTGATGGAAGCTGCCCTCCTCTGACCCAGACTCGCTGATTCTATTACAGTTAGTAAAAAAGCCCTCACTAAAGTGACAGTTTGCAGAAACAAAAGGTGAGACAGCAGTCTCCTAAACAATTCAGTGCCACTGTTACAAACATTGACATTTTTGTAATATAAGATGATTGATAAACTGGCTTCTCCCGAGGGGTCAATTTATCTCCAGTGATTGAAAGTTTGGAATTTTTAGATGCTTCTAGATTTACCGTTTCAGTGCATGCTATCATGCGCTGATTACATTCTTTCTTACCAGAAACGGATGAAAGCAGGAAAGTATGAACTGAACACTTCTTGACTATAAAAACAAAACCTGCATAAATAAAAAAAGGAAATATATATGTAATAAGTTGTGTTGCATCTGAAAACAGGAATACAATGCTTAATAATATTAGATTGAAAGGTAGGAGTTATTACTTGCCTGTGGAGGCCAACTCTAAGCCCCTACAGATGTTCATCAGAATGTATTAAGTTCCCATTGTCTGAGATATATTTTAGGTCTGCATTCATTTAGTATATAGTTGTGATGTGTGACCTTCAAAGAATTCCACAACTAGGAGTTTAAGGCCCATATTTAACTGAAAATTATGGAGCACGACGCAGCTACAAAATTGGAAGTGCTGCCTGGATGCGCCATATATTTAATTGAATACACCTCACTCCTATGTTATCCCCTACGCTAGCACTAAACTGAGATGCCTAGAGCCAATGCAGTCATCCTTGCACCATCGTGCAAGGAGGTCTGCGTTGAGGAGTTTGATTGTTTATGTGTGGGAAGGTGTCCCTTCCTGCACATAAACAATCACAAATGGAGATTTGGCTCAGTGCTAAAGCATCATTTTGAAATGATTGTTTATGAGTTATAAGTTTTCGTAAACATGAGGCAGCGCCAAAATCTAGCGCCACCCCTGGGTTGGCCTTACCAAGGCGAAACAAGGAGGAGTACTTTGATATGCAGCACACACAGAAGTGCCAAAGTGTAATTTTGAAATGATTGTTTATGTGCAGGAAGGGACACCTTCCGCCCCTGAGTTGGTGTTAGATTTTGGCACTGGCTCAGGTGTACGAAAACTCGTAAATCTGAGGCAGCATCAAAATGCAATGGGTATTGCTGTGGCACACCGCAGCAACACCCATTGCATGCCCCTTCCACGCAAAGGGCTCCATCTGAACGGGGCTGTATTTACAAGGTGGCATTGAGCCACAAAAATTAGCTTAATGCCACCTTGTAAATACGGCGCAGTGCTTAGCGTCACCGGAGCATGAAAAAAGTGACTCTCTGGTGGAACTGAGGGCTCATAACTATGCCCCTTAAAGTATCCATTTTATGAAAGCTTTCAAAGTAGCCATCTTTTTTAATGGGAAAAAAGTAGAGCTTACAAATTTTGTAGTGTTTTTTAAAACTAGTTTTTGTAAACAAAACTAAAATGCCTCCACTCGTCTGCTTTTTCACCAAGTTGATTCATTATGTTCAGGACCCATGAATTAGACATTGAACCATTGTCCTTACTCGCTTAATAAGTTGGAGACCATTTCATTAGTTAATAGTGACACATGTTTTTTACAGACCTTACCAACCAATAAAAACTTCAGTGTAAGCACTAGATAAAACACGTATTATGATTTTCAGGAGGGAGCATACTGTTATTGTGTTATGTGGCTTCAGACATCCCTTGCTTGTATCTTTCTATGATAAACAATCTTGATTTTGTATTTGCATTCTGCAATATATATATATATATATATATACACGTATATATATATATATATATATATATATATATATATATATATATATATATATAAAATAGTTGGAAAGTGGATTACTAGTAAGGGCAGGTAAGTACCTACACTTAACAATAATCCACCAACCCCCACTAGGTCCAGTCAAAGTTTCAGTAAATGAACCCTTGCTCAACCCTTGGTAGCTTGGCATTGAGCAGCTAGGCTTGACTTAGGAGACAGGTGTGTAAAGCATTTAATATCAACAAAACAGCAAATAAGTAAAACACAAAACACAATAAAAATCCAACTCCAATTTGTAAAGAAATACATTATATTTTTTATCTTTAAAATGACACCAACATGACAAAAATCCAATAAAGGGAACCTCCAGCACTTAGAAATCAAAAGCGGCAATCTGGACATCTGGTCGCAAGGGCAAGGTCAAAAGTTGAAGCTGACCACGATGGAGCCCCCCTGCTCAGCTACACTGAGTGGGAGGGCATGGTCAATGTTTTATCTACACACTTAAAAGAAATTTTGAAGATTACTCACCAACCGAGAAGAAGTCAAAAGTTGAGACCTACCTTGTTGGAGCCCCCTTCAGATACACATCGCCAGAGGCCTCCATCAAGAGTTCTACATTCAGACTTAGAACCTTTTTCAGGACAAAAATCTTCATCCGGGGCCAAGTCAAACATGAAGCCGACCTCGCTGGAGCCCTTCTTGAATACACTGCGCAAGGGGCCTTGGTCAAACTTTTACCTTCGGACTTAGAAACTTTTCTGGAGCTTTTCTGCCTCGATGTCGGATGACCACCCACAGCAAGCCGATTACATTGTGATGTCATCGACTTGACTTTCTATGAGCCACTGGTCAAATCCTGGAAGTCTGGGGCTTTTGATCTCTTAAGCGGGACGAGTCTGCAAGTCGACGTTGGCCAGCTTGACTTATCACATCGGGCCGGTCCACTCATGGACATTTTTTTCAAAGTTGCTCCAAACTTCTCAAAACTTCTGGATCTTCTTCCAGAAGTACTTTTAAGGCCCTTTAGGTTTACACAACTCACTCCAATGTTCCAGAAGCTCTGAGTTGCTCCTTGGGGTTTAGGTTTCCACTCCCAGAATGCACCTGGTTCAAATCCTTAAATGACCACTGGTCAGTGGTCAGTAGGGTTATCCTTGCAGGACTGATGCAAGGGGCTCTGGGCAGCTCCATTGTACTGTAGCATACAGGGAGTCCCTTCTTGGAGTTCTAGAAATAAGGCAAAGCCCTATTCTTGGAAAGCCCAAAGTGTGCAGAGATATAGTCTGTCTGAGTGCAGGGTCCAGTTGCACACCAGGGCTCCAGCAGGGCATTCTTTCTTCTTCTTGTCTTGTTCCAGTAGGGATCTGAAGTGTGGGGCCACTCTGCCATACTTATCCTTGCTCCTGGGGTGGTAGCACTTCCTTGGAAGTATGGCAAAAAATAAATCTGAGGGAGTAACATTCCTCCAAAATCCAAGATGTCAAAAATTTATTCTTAGAGTTTAGATCTGGCTGAGCCCACCCACTGGTATGGATACGATTCCCTTAACACACCCCTTTCTTAATCTAATCAGTGGGCGCCTGAGGGTCTGGGGCCGCAGCAAATGGGGAGGTCCAGAAGCTGTCCTAAATGTCCTTACCTACTTTGAAGTCCAGTTTGGCTGCTCTCCCCTATCCTGTTCCACCATCTACAGAGACAGCTTCCCTCGGAATCAGATGCTTCCTTTGTTTCTGCCCAAGGCACTTCACACCTCATCAAGGCAGCCTGGCTCAGGCTGCCAGAGGCTGACCAATCAGAGAAGGGCACTACAGGGCTGAAGCTGGCAACTTTTAGCAAGATCCTTTCCAGGTACATTAAATTCAACAGTGGCAAGTTGTTGGATTTATTATAAGAGTAATTTGATACCAAATGTGCTATATCAAGATCCTTTCTATGAAAAACAACAAAGTATTTATTTTTTTAAAGTCTCTCAATGTGAGCCTATGTAGCCCTACCATATACTAGGGACTTATAAGTAGGTTGGCATAGCCATTTATAATTAGTCTAATTTGCATATCCTTTTTAGTCAGAGCACAGGCCCTGGGACTGTTTTCCCACATACATACTGATCCCTCTATGTGCAAGTAGGTGTGTGAGATGTGATAGTAGATAACCCGACACTCCTTTGTCAATGACAAGTACTGCATTTATTAAGGTATTCCTCTCTTCCTTCCAAGAACACTTTGCAATCCTTTTCAAAATTATATAGCCTGCTTTTTTTCTATCTCATCCTGTCTCACAATAAATTGTTGGAAGGAAAGATGTGGTGTCCAGTGCCCATTTAACAACAACTTACCCCATTCTTTCTGGCCTAGATGGCTCTTAAATTGCCATCTTATCTCAACAAATGCCACAACCCTCCTACAGATTCTGCTCAAGTGACTACTTTCCTGGGTTCTATCACTGTTCCAGCTTGTACCTCACATTAAACATGCTACTAAGCCAACTAGTATATGACACCTGATCATTCCACAGCAAAACATAAACCTAACCTAAGACCTGCTGTTTAACTTACCTAACGCTACACTGTGACTTGCAAAGTGAAAAAGTACTTATAATGCACTATTTTAGGTGGACGACACAGTGTGGGGGAAATAGCCTTTACAAAGCAGGTGTTACCACCTAATAGCACAACCACACATTTTTAACAAAGAATAATGCATGTCTTTACCACTGAAAAATTTACCATTCATATACCTTTACTATGCATACCTTGAAAACAGAAATGTAAGTATTTTGCATGTAAGTATATAGCCTTCACATATATACATGTGTTTGAATTGATATATATATATACATGTATGTATATATATATATATATATATATATATATATATATATATATATGTTTATATATTATATTTTTACGCCCGAAAAAAACAAAGGCTACAGTTAGGGTGACATTTTACCCGTACAAAGCCATATAAATTCGGCAGTTTTGCTTATACTTTTAGTTATACATATGTTAAGAAATTATAACTTGTTGCCCACCTATAACTGTTGAATTTCTATGGTTTTGTATGTCAACATAACTATAAAATCCCTATAGCCTTTGTTTTTTTCAGTGAATTTCTATGGGTTTTTTTTTAACACACATGTTATTATTTCTATCAGGTTATGGCCTGCCAATCCTGGCCTTGCTTCTCCCCAGATTCCATGCAGGATCCGAGAAGGATCCAAGGGGATCCTCTAATCCACAGATCGATCACAAACACAAAAATGGGCAATTGTTTGTCCATAAAGGGTCCCTAAGGGACCCTCTATGTGTCTTATGTGGTCGGGATACCTTCATTGTGACTCCTTATATGGTTTTGTCCCACCCCACAGGCATTGCAAGAAAGAAAATGGTGGCTGTAAATTTTCTGTCAGGTTGCAGACAGTCAATCAGGGCCTTGCTTTGCCCCAGGCTCTGATGAGGAGTCGAGGAGGATCTGCATCCCTATATATACAAATTTGGATTTCATTTAAAAACTAGAAAACCACTGAACGAATTGACACCAAATCACAAAAAGGTCACTTTCTGAACCAGCACCAATCTTTCTTACAAATTTGATGCAAATCCGTCCAGTGGGTCAGCCGCTGTTCCTGCTCAAAATCCCTATAGAAAAATTAATAGGGTAAAAGCATTTTAGAACCCCCCTTTTTCTTGTCCAAGCTTAAAGAGTGTTTATTCTGAACATAATGTAAGAGCTGAAAATTTATTTTAAAAAAAATCTTACATATTGGTGGCAATGAAATACTGATTTTTATGTTTTCAATATTTCATTGTGAGAGTTTGGATATAAAGAAAAAGATGCACTCCATTGTAAAATAACGGAAGTCTCTCTACCATGTTCACCGTTTTGAATAGTTTTTAAGGATGGTTGTGCACTGGTTGTTTCTATGGCCATGAAGAGGACCTTGTGGTTGAAACGAATAATGCTTTCACTAAGATGCACCCAGGAGTGCAAGTTTCTTTTTGGTGACGAGGATTGGTTGCCACTTCTTCACACATTTATATGGCATTCCATTGCCATTTCTCGCACTGGCCTCGAAAGGGGGGAGTGACCAGTGGATTGCGGGTACTTCTTTGGATGTTTGAATTGCTGATTCCCGCCGCCGTTACAGTTTCCTGTTAAACTGATAAGGAAAATACTGGTAAGTGGCAGGTTGAGAGCTGACTGCAGTGTTTCTTTTGGGAGATACCATGGCTGGCTAACTCCCACTGGGGTTGAATTCACGTATTTGAAGGCTGTGATACTTATTTCAAATGGCAGGGGCCTTGTGGCATTATAGATTGCCATGGTGTGGGTGCATCTCTTTGCAATTTTTGATGAAGCTATCCAAATAATGGGATACGCTATGAGTGAGGCAATATGGTTAAAACTGGAGGTGGCACGCAGTCTTTTTGACAAAACAGACACTGGGGCACTTTCAGGACTGAGCACGAATAAATGAATCAGACGGAAACAACAACGTCCTCAAAGGAAAACCTGTTAAAGTATGAAAGACTAAAGAAAAAAAAGATTAATACATAATGGAAAGTGATTTCACTTAATAATTACTTTGAGGTGGGGAGAGTACCTCAGGGCCTCTGCATTTTAAAAACTCCAACATACCAAAACACTCACTTCAAGCTGAGAGGAATTGGCCCAGCAAATGGCCTCAACATGCAAAAACATGCTGACCGTATAATTGTCAGCCTATAATTGGATCAAGTGATGGAAGAGATTACTAAACTTAAGGAGTTAGTAGACAAACATTCTGTTCAGCTTGAAATTGAAGCCTTTAGAAAAGAAATGGAGCTGAGAATGGAAAAATATGAAGAAGAAATAAAACCGAAAAAAAGAGGACATTTTTGTGGGACAAATTGGATTATGCAAGTGGTCATGTATTAACCTTTGGCAAGACATATGATGCAGCTCATAAGGAATTCCAGAAAATGGGAGCATTACGGAAACAGGAATTAGTCACTTCGGAATCCAGCTCAGACAATTTCTCTAAATTAGATGAACAACCAGGCACATCAAATACACCGTTTTCCACAGCAGATGAATATAATTTTTTACAGGTAAATCAAGTACCTTGGTGAAAACCTTGCGGAGAAAAAGTAGAACGCAATGTTAGAGAAAAACCAGAAGGGGCAGATACAGTGAGAAAAGACAACTTGCCACATGGGAAGTAGGCACTGAAAGCAAGTTGGAACTAATAATGGGTTAGGCTAATATTACTGCAGTTAATCTTTCTTCCCACATTCTGAGTCCTGGAGAACAGTCACTTTTGGAACTTGGCCTATCATTTTGTCCTGTGGCCAATATGAACTATTGTAAGACTCGTATTGACTTATTTTTTATTCACATGGAAATTGAAGTTGCTAAAAATGTATCCCTCACTAAGCAGTAGACATAAATACGACGTGGTCAATGAAAATATGCTTGTTATTGAGCATACATTTGATGACATGCATTGGTGATATTGAAGTTTGCTTGTCTAAGAGAATCGAAGGAAGGAGGTAAAATCTGGGTGACCGAAATGGACCTGCTATGTAGTTCAGGGCTAGAAGTTGACAGGGCAAGTAGGGGTGACTTCAAGCCCAAATCCATAGATAATCCAATAATTCCTCATGGTAATATTGATTGTTTCATAAACTGGCAGTGCAAGAACTAATAAGAATTTGGCAGTCTAGCACAAATAAGTATGAAAGCAATTTATCCAGAGAACAAAAACAAGTTTTATTGCCTCAAAGCAGAGACCCATCATTTGTTATTAAACCTGCAGATAAAGGGGGTAACATGGTTTTCTGGGACATCAACAAATATGTACAAGAAGCTAAAAAAAGAGTTATCTCCTTCATACAAACAGAATATACATAAATATCATGAGCAACTGACTGATTGGCATGAGAAAGGCATTTTGGAGTTTAATGAATATCAGTTTTTACATACAAAAAACCCACTGTACCATACATTTATATTCTACCAAAAATACATAAAAGTAAGGAGAATCTGCCAGGAAGACCAGTCATTCCAGCAAACAATAGTTTGGTAGGAAATACTTCTATATATCTTGACTTTTTCTTATTACCTTATGTTCTAGGTTTGCCTTCTCATTGTAAGGACAGCACTGCTTTTATATTGAAAATAGGTAACATTCCATGGAAACCTAAATATACTATGGGAACTATGAATATGGTGTCATTATACATATGTATAGATCATGATCTTGGCATTAAAGCATGTTGGTATTTTTTTAGAGACAATCCTTTGTTCATGTATGACCACTGAATGATGTTGCTTTTTATGTTTAGCTTTTGCCTGCAAAATAATCACTTCCTATTTCAAGATCAATGGTATAGGCGGCTTGTAGGAACTGCAATGGGTAGTCGCCTTACACCAAGTTATGCCAGAATTTCCCTGGGTTGGTGGGAGGCAGATCATGTTTGCGCTGACAAAAAGTGGACAAGACATCTTATTTTCTGAACCAGATATATAGATGATTTATTTGTAATCTGAGATGGACCACGTACGGTCTTGTTTGACTTCCTAAGTTTTGTTTCAAGGAAACATGAATTTGAGCTTTACACTTAACATTCATAAATCTAAAATGTAATGTATTTGTGCAAATTGAAGGGGACCAAATTAAAACCTGTCTTTTTAGAAAAGAAACTGCAGGGAACAGCATTTTATGTGCATGTAGCCACCACTCTAACAATCTAAAATGGAGCATTTGTTTTGGCAAATGATAAGGGCTAAGCCCGACTGTAGCACCCCAAATCTTTTCAGATTGGATTTATGGCTCCAGGAGATCCCGGGTAAGTCCTAAGAATAGCTGTTGAAAAAGCTGAGGTCAGAACTAGAGAAAGCTTACAGCAGAAATAAAAGAGTAATACAGCAACAAGACACAGTGAAATTCATTACTATATTTAACAGTGAGTCTATACGAGTTAAATGCATGTTGGAAAAACATTGGCATTAGAAAAATTCTGATCCTGTTATAAGCCAATTGGTGGGTCCACCTTCAATGATAACTTACAGGAAGAGTACATTTTTGAAGGACACCTTGGTGTATAGCTATGAAATACCCCAAAACAGAACAGGTTGCTGGTTGGGGGAACAACAGGGTTCTTAAAAATGTGGAAAATGCAAGCCTTGCAGACACAGTACAAACAGAAGAACATATGTGTTACCCACAGGTAGATTAAGGAAGATACAAAAATTCATAACATGCACTAGTGTTTTTGTGATATATGTTTTTGCAGTGCCCATGTGGTTTATGCTATGTTGGCAACACCATTTCTGGTGAAAAAGAGAATTCTTGAACATTTGACAGTGATCAAAAATAGGGATCCTAATTACCCTGTTGCGAGGCATTGGCATCAGGAACATGCTGGAAGTCATGACGAGTTTTAATTTTTTGGCATTGGCAGGGTGCCAGTGAGTCCATGAGGGAGAGACAGTGAAAGAAGGATAAGAAAATAGGAATCTGGGTACTTTGTGTTACTTAACAGCAAGTTCCCGTGTCAGTTTGAACTCTGATGACGAATTGCATGTTCATATTGGGCAGGAGCTGATGTGTCCTTTTCTTCTTTTAAGATCCTACAAATCAGTTGTTTTTCACTCTTTTTTTTCTTTTTCATCTTGGTCATGAATTGGAATTTTAAACAGTTTCCGTGTAAGTAGAAAGGGTCATATGAAAATAAAAATAGGATTATGTTATTGGATCCCACTAGATATATTTGTATATTTTCATCATGTACATGGACAACTATAGACAGCACTTTGTGTGTTGATGTATTATATATAATTACATATTTTGTTAGTGGGGTTAAAAATGTTTTAGAAATGGAGATTTGGCCACTAGGCACAATATGGATGCTACGAATTTGATTAAATTGAGCAGTTGACTTTGCCACCAAGTTGTATGCTATCCTTAAAGTAGTGATAATGCCAACTATTGTTTCACATGAGATGGAGATACATGCACTTAGCCCCTGGAAGGAGTTTGAAGATGGTTTATTCTAAACATAATATAAAAGCTGATTTAAAAAAAGAAAAATCTTACATACTGGAGACAATGAAAACCTGATTTGTGTGTTTTCAATATTTTATTGTGAGATTTTGGATATAAAGAAAAAGATCCACTCCATTGTAAAAAACAGCTAGTTTCTCTTCTACTTTCACTATTTTGAATTTGTTTTAAGGGTGGTTGTGCACTGGTTTGTTTCTATGGCCTTGGTGAAGACCTTGTGGTTGAAAGGCATTGCAGAATAAAGCTTCCACTAAGATGTACCCAGGAGTGTAAGTTTATTTTTGGTGACAAGGCTTGGTTCCCATTACTTCACACATTTACATGGCGTTACGCTGCAATTTCTCGCAAGGTGGAAGAGACCAGTAGATTGTGGGTTTATATATATATATATATATATATGCATGTGAGTGTGGTCTATCTATCTATCTATCTATCTATCTATATATATATATATATATATATATATATATATATATATATATATATATAGATATATATATATTTCACCTACTGGCAGTTGCTAGTAGGTAGTTATAGTTAGGACCTAATTTCTATAGAAAAGGCTGTCTTTTGTTTGCATATCTCTTTGGTGCTGCTTGGCTAATTTTCCTGAAATTTTCCCAAACAAAATTGGCAGTCAGGTGAGGTGCTGTCTGGACAATTTTGGGATGATCCTTTAAGTGGAGGATGAGATAAAGGGGTGAAAGTTAGAGCATTTCTAATGTTAATTCACATTAGAAAAATTGAACATCGATAGAGCATAACCACTGGGCGGAATTACACCAAATTTGACAGAACGGTAGCTCTTGGACTAGGAAGAGCTCTTTTTGTCATTTGGTTTAAATCTGTTCAGTAGTTTATGCGATATTTAAGAAAATACAAATTTGTACATATTGGGAATGAAGGATTTGCGACCCCTCCCTATCACATGCTGAAATCTGATTGGCTGATAACACTTCAACAACAAAAGTGTTGTCAGCCATCTTGGGATTTAGCTGAAGCCAAGTCCCAGAAAAAAAAAATACAAAAGGGGCCAGGGTACGAGCACCCTGATCCCTTAGCTCTGGTGGCTAAAAAGCATTTTTTTAATTTTATTGTTGGATCTGCAACCAATCCACAGATCTGCCATAAAATAAAAAATAAAGTAGTGATTATGCCAACCATTGTTTCACATGAGATGGAGATACTTGCACTTAGCCACTGGTCAGAGTTTGAAGATGGTTTATTCTAAACATAACGTAAAAGCCGATTAAGCTGATTTTTAAAAAACAATTCTTACATATTGAAGACATGAGGAGTGGGTCTCCTGGTCCCCTCCCATTGCCCCATTATTATATTTTTTAAAAAAATTAAATACATTTTTTCTTTTAACTTGTACACAAATATCTAATTCTAAGTATATCAGGCATCAAACCCTAAAAAAAAAGCTCTCTCACTTTCTTTCTCTCTTTCTTTCAATCAATTTTTCCCGTCACACTCCCACTCAGACACATATGTACCCACTCACAGACCCACTCAGACACTCACGCACCCACTCACTGACCCACTGAGACCCTCATGCACTCACTCACACCCCCAGTCAGACCCTCATACAACCAGTCACAGACACACTCAGGAACTTACCCACTTATTCATACAACCACTCAGACTGTCACATCCACTCACAGACCCACTGACAACCTCATGCACCCACTCACAGACCCGCGCACACACTTACGCACCCACTAAAACACTGAAGTATGCACTTTCACACCCAGACAGACAATCTGATGGCCAACACATCCCCAGATACACCCTCACCCTCCTATTCTCACACCCAGGGAGACCTTGGACACTCCAACCAAGCACAGCCAAAGGGCAATGCACAGTAAAGGGTTTGGGTGGTTAGGGACATTGGCTGCAGGGTCTAGCTGCAGGCCACAACCTCCGCTGCACATGGTTGAAGGCTGTGCATGGTGTAAAGTCCGGTGGTTAGAGGAGGCACGGCGGTGGTTGGATTAACGTATAGTAATGAAAATTACTATACGTTAAAAAAATCAAAGAAATCCATTAAAAAAACAAAGGTTACAGGGATGTTGTAGTTAGGAAATAGAAAGAAAGAAATATAGAAGATTACTGAAAATAACAAAGGTTACATGTACATTATACATATGCTCACATTCTAAATGACAGAAATTCACCAGCTATTGTTAGAGTTATACTTGTGCCTTAAGGTCACTATAACTCGCACCTTTGCCATGCAATGCTAATTACCCTACACATTTTACGAAAAACTGTGCATTGTGGGAAAGTGAGTTATAGTTATCTTAAGGCTAGACGAAGCAGGGCTGTATGCATCGCCTACCACATGAACACCCTAAGGATCCACACCCAAATCCTCTAAATTTGGCAGAAGATTTCTCTAGGGGCAATTGAATGTCACTTTCTGAGGCCTGTTTCACTGAACGGCAGTAGGGTTTAGTGGCTCACTTTCAAGTCAGAGAGTAGGCTGGTACAGTCAAAAGAGCAGATAGGCAGGGAGTGAGCTAGGCATCAAAAATCCATAGTCACAGCTGGTGCATACGAAAGGCTGTACCATGGGCACATGCCACATGCTGAACAGTTACCTGTGAAAAGGCATCAGGGCTCAAGAGCAGCCAATCACAAGTCAAGGGTATGCACCTCTGAAAAACAAATAAGGAACCTGGAGAGTCTGACCCATCACATACAATGGCCATAATTTTACTGACTTTTTTCACAGTTTAATTTGACTTTCTGAAGCCAAGACCTGTAAGGAAGCTGGGGAATATGGCTATTGGACCCAAAGGTTGTACTGGTTCTAAATAGTAGAGAGGTAGTATGTCATTCAGTTTTATTTCATTTTGATTTCAAATTACAAAAATACAGGGCAATTTGCGAAGACATGTGAAATAAGGTGGTCATCATTGTAAGAACGCTCTGCCTACAGTGTCAGGATTGTACCTAGGATTCAGTTATGGTCTCTTTAGACATTCTGGAGAACTGAAAAGCATATCTTTTCAAGAACATGTTCAAATGAAGTAAAAGACTTCATAGGTTAGTATTTTAGAAATAATTTTTAACTGTAAAATATACAAGGCCACCTTGAACAAGCTGATGGCCAGTGTTTTTTTTTCCTGAAGGTTGGTAGGGAGATTTGGATTCCTGAGTGTCTCTCTCTCTCTCTCTCTCTCTCTCTCTCTCTCTCTCTCTCTCTCTCTCTCTCTCTCTCTCCCCTCTCTCTCTCTCTCTCTCTCTCTCTCTCTCTCTCTCTCTCTCTCTCTCTCTCTCTCTCTCTCTCTCTCTCTCTCTCTCTCTCTCTCTCTCTCTCTCTCTCTCTCTCTCTCTCTCTCTCTCTCTCCTATAAATGGCCATAATGGTAATATTGCATGTCTGAATAACTTTTATTTCATAGAGTTTGTTTTCAATCTTGCAACACTGAAGATTGAGGGATTCCAAAGCACCTTATTTAAGAATTGTCTTCTTCTAACTCCCCGTCCCGGAGACGGTGCATGTAACACTGTGGATCCATTTTGTTTCATCAAGAGATTTCAGTTGCTGAGAACTGCTGACATCTCTGAGTGAAACTGCAGGGGAAAATGGGATTTATGTGGGGGCAGGAAGAACAAAGCTTGTTATTACTGAGTACCCTCAGCGTCCAGCTTCTATTCTTCCAATAATCGTGTGCCATTGTTACTGATACCTCATGATTTGGTAACTCTGTTGGCCTGAGTTACCTCTCGGGATGCATATCGAATAGGAGAATGTGAGAAATTTGGTTGTTGGTTGAGTGGGGTGTTAATCCTGGTCAAGAAAAAGACACAGGCCCTGTCAGGATAAACCACAAAAAACACTAAATTTACCTGTTCCTAACCCTTTGGTAGCTTGGCACAGAAGCAGCCGGGCTTAACTTAGAGGTAATGTAATAAAGTATTTATGCAGCACACAAACAGTAATAAAGTGAAATCATAAAACAAGACAAATCCCACACCAATTTAGAAAAATGCAGTATATTTTAATAAATTATTGGACATCAAAATGAACAAACATCCAATTAGAACTGGAGTTATGAATTTTTAAGATTTAAGATAAAAACCTATGTCTTAATGATCAAAGCACCAACCACGAGCATCTAGACGCATGAGACCAGATCAAAATCGAAAAATATGGCTGACCCTGATGGAGCGCATGTCAAATACAAGTGTGGATTGGACCTGGTTGGTGCTTACCTACGGATTTAGAAAAAAGTTCAAAGAAAAGCGTCTGACACTGTAAAGTTCAGCAGAGCAAGGATGCACATGGCTTCTGAGAAGGAGGAGCTGTTGTCAGGGAGCTGTCGGATGACATTGCAGTGAAGATTTCTATGTTTGGTCTCTTTTTGGAAGTCAAAGCTGTCTAGTGGGACGAAGTAGCAACCTGTACCAACGAGAGCCCATAAGGCTGAATACCCCCTTAGCTGAGTTATCTGCTAAGTAGAAGAATGTGAAAGGAGCTGCTGTGAAGTCAGGCCAACAGGTGATAAACCTTGTGCGAATTGACAAGCAGGTAGGTCCCTGTCACCTCTTGGTTCTTAGAGCACTTTATAGCTAACTATTGTCAAAGGGCCTCATTACGACATTGGTGCTCAGACCAGTCAAGCACCAATGCCGTAGGGAGGACACTACTGTCATACCCGTGGCATTCCCCCACCCTATTACAATGTTTCCACAGGGCTGATGGGTGGGAACATTGTAATAGACTGTTCCCAAGGGTCAGTCCAACTGGAACAGTGCTACGGTATAGGACTCGACCGTGTCCTATACCGTAGCACAGATGGGGCCATCCAGCACCTCCGGCATGTACACTGTCTACAAAGCAGAGTGTGTGCATTCTGACAGTGATGGGCAGGGGGGGTCTCTGCATGCCCATGCCATGGGAATGGACAGTGCATGGGCCCAGGTTTTGGCCCCCTTCACTGGCTTTCCACCAGACTTTTCATGGCATATGAGGATTTGAGGCAGGCTTCAGCCAGCAGAGCAGTTTTCCAGGTGCTGCAAGTATACAGCAAATCACAAAAGCAGATAGTCCTCTGAAAGTCCTTCCGCAAGTCCAGAAAATGAACTAAAGAGTGGCATCATTGTACCTGTTTGGCCTCTGAAGTAGGAGAAGTTTCTAGAGATTTTTATTTGAAGTGCTTGGACCTTCCGGCCTCCCCTGCCTCCAGCCTGACTACAGGAACAATGAGGTAGTGTGTAGTCCTTTGTGTAAAGGCAGGGCACAGCCTATTGATTTGCAAGTACAGCTGTGTCTAACTCTGCCCCCCATTGTATCAGTTGATGGCCCATACAGGCACATATAATCCCTCCATTGTGTGTCTGTGTGGAAGGAATATGTGACGTCCAACTGTCGAATACACCCAGTCATGTGGCCCAGGAACAGACTACAGGCACCAAATAGAATAGTAAAATAGCAGCTTTCTAAGAGAGGCATTTTCAAAATTGTAATTCAAAATTTGACTTTACCATTATATATAATTTTAAATTATAGTTTCTCAGACACCAAACATGATTGTCATATCTACTCCCAATTAACAGTTAGACTTATTAAATATACTAAGGCAATTTAATGTTATCCTATGGAGAGCTAGGCCTCATGCAGTGAAAACAAATGTTGGCGTTTTGCACTACCAGCACACTTGAAAGTACATGTCCATTATTTTGATTACAATGTACCCCCTACCCATGGGCTACATAGAGCCTACTGTAGGGGTGACTTATTTGTCATAAAATGGGAGTTTAATGCTTGGCAAGGGGGCATTTGGACAAGTTGAACTAGCAGGTTAACACTGCATACATGATGCAAGACCAGGCTTGGGACATGTTCAAAAGGCTACTTAAGTGCGTGGCACAATAACTGCTGTTGGCCACTAGTAGCATTTAACTTACAGGCCCTGGATATACGGTTTACCACTTTACCAGGGACTCATATAAAATTAATATGCCAATCAGGTTTAGGCCAATTTTACCATGTCTTATGGAGTGGGTGCACACACTTTAGCATTGGTTAGCAGTAGTAATATACACAGAATGCTAAGGCAAAAAAAAAAAATTTAGAAACATGGGATGTCAATGGCAAAAAGATTGGATGTGACCCTCCAAAGAGGGCCAAGTCCAACAGAGGTGCAACAAATACATAATTATTTACAGTGGTATACATTTAGAGGGTTAGAAATAGTGCTCTAATTACACAAGAAGACACTTTAACCGTCTGTTTTTTTTATTTCTGATGAAAGAATTTGCACAAATGTCTAAAGTTGCTTAACGATAAAAATAAAACCTAGAAATTAACTAAAAAAAGCTTACAGGGACATTAGTGTTAGGTAATAGAATAAAAAAAATAGAAATTCAGCATTTATATTTATATTTATCTGCTGAATCCATTTTAGTTTCCCACTGCGACACCGGAGTTAGCTTTGCCTTTGGATTTCAGGCCTGCCCTAGTCACCTAATGACCTGTTACCCACGTAATATGCTCTGTTTTATTCAATTTATTTTATTATTTCTTTTAGCTTGCTGCCATTGCATACATTTTATAAGAAATGTTTTGACTTTCACTATCAGTACCATTCTGAGAAGACGTCATTATCAGTGATGTACATAGGTATATTATCCTGTACCTTTCTCACTTATGTGTGTCAGGAACAGAATGCAGACTTGTTAGGGATTGTTTATGCAATTTCTGACACAAGTTTGTCACAATATAAGTTATTTAGGTATATACCTGCAACGGGACCCTGACATGATCAGTATAAATTCACCTCACATGGACAAGGTCATTAGAGGGGTTCTTTCCAGATGCCATCTATGCTGCATGTCACCTTGCCACAGAATTTAGCATTTGTGTCTCTACAGAGTCTGACCTAGAGACCTCATTCCAAGGAAACAAGGACTGGGGGCACTTCTCATGGACATGGTACTGGCAGATTATGGTTTATCACACCTAGCTCTCATTAGGATAGAGATTATGTTTTCTTGGTTAGGAATTTCATATCTCATGTTTATTGAAAGATTGTGGGGGTTTTCATATTCACAACTCTGCTTTTATTACTGTTAATTATCCTAATCGTTGAAGCACATGCATTTTATCGTAGATTGCAATCTTTTTAATAAATATATTGAAAACTCTCCTGCATCTCTTTCATTGCCTAGGTGTGTATGAGACGTATTGCTAATAGTGTAAGGCTGCCATAAATCACCTTTGCTGTCTGAGTTTTGGTGAGGTACTGCTTATAAGTCAGGGGGGGTTTGGCCAACATTTGTGACTTGTTGTAGGAGTGAATCTGTTGCCTACAAACAAAATTGCTGTCTCCGCTAAACAAGTAGTATCACTAGGAAGCGAGCACAACTACGACATACATATAGGTAGGTATAGTTAGGATCTAGTATCTATATAAAAAGTGTCTTTTTACTTGCCTATATCTTCGGTGCCCCTTGACGAATCTTCACAAAACTTTCAAAAAAAATGTGCCAGTCCTGTCAGAGATGCAGTGAATCCGCAACTCCACTCCAAAAATATATTATTTTAAAAGCACGGTGTTCCAGGCTTCATTAGTCTAATGCCCCTGGGTCGGCCAAGTACCGGCGGCTTTTTTAAAAAGAAAGCACAGGGCCTCCTGGCCACCTTCCGATGCCCCAGGTACCACCAACTTCCCTGTGGCCCCACCGCTGCTCTGATGTCCTCCACCTTCCCAGGGCTTTCATATAATATATGCAAGGGGCAATTGGGACCCCACCTACTGCCCTAGGGACCACCACCTGCCAGGGGCGTTGAGATAATATTATGCAGGGATGCTGGGGTAAAATGCATTGTATTTGTGGGGGGGCATGCGGTTCCCACGCGCCCTGGGGACCACGACCCTACGAGACAACACTGGACTTGGAGCAGGGGTCTGCGCAGCCCCCCGCTGCACCAGGAACCACCACCCCCAGGACAAACCTTTAAAAAAGAAGAAAGGGGGTCTCATTGGGACCCCCAAGCCCTGGGGACCACTCTCTGGACGTCTATATAGATGCATGCAGGGGGACCTGTAGCCCCCCTCACCCTGGGGACCACCACCCCTTAGAGCAAAAAGAAGAAAAATGAAAGGGGGGCCGTTTCAGACCCCCATTGGTCCCGGGAACCACCACAGCCAGGACTATTTTTACATAGGAGGGAGACCACGCAGCTCCCCTCATGTTGCCACAGATGGCCCTGGGGACCTCTGCCTCCCTGGGCTGGCTCCTGGTGTGTCACAGATAGCTGTTTGCTGGGGCTTTAAAGCAGGTCCTGCTGTCAAACAGCAGAGCTTTCATCTCTGTCCCCTGCACACATGCAGGGGATAGAGATGAAATGTTTCAGCGAGTACGGAGCTGCTGTCAAAGCAGTTTCTGTGCTTGCTGAAGCATTGGTACTGTAGGGGGAAGCCATAAGGCTTCCCTTGCAGTGTCAAGTAGCCCATAAAGGGCATTTTATTTTAACATTTTTTTTAAAATAAATAAATAAATATATAGGGAGGAACAGTTAGATAGCCCGTAAAGGGCATTTTAGTTACATTGAAAAAAAAAAAAATATATATATATATATATATATATATATATATATATATATATATATCTCACAGTCCCAGAAAGCCCAGAAAGGGATAACAAATAAATAAACACTATAACTCAGTGTGAAGGTTGCAGATCTTTAGGGGTTCAAGTCCAGCTGGACTCATTTCAAATTATTTTCATTAAAAAATTATTACATTTAAAAACAAAATAAATTTGTGATTTTAAATTGGAAACATATAACTCTTTCTAAGTATATCTGACACCAAAGACAAAAAAACTCTATCTCTATCTCTATCTCTATCTCTCTCCCTCTCACTTTCTTTTGCTTTCTGTCTCTCTTTCAATCAATTCTCCAACTCACACACCTACTAAGACACTCATGAACCCACTCACAGTCCCACTCAGACACTCATGCAGTTACTCACAGACCCACTCAGACCCTCAGACACTCACTTCAAGCACAAATCAGACCCTCATGCACCCACTCAGACCTACTCAGACAGTTAGGCACCCACTCGCACACCCATCAGACCATCTCACACCCACTCAAAGACCCACTGGCACCGTGATGCACCCACTCACAGACCCGCGCACACAATGACGCTCCCAGTAAAATACTGATGTATGCACTCTCATACCCAGACAGATAATCTGACAGCCACTCCCACTCCCAGATAACCCTCTCACATCTATTCTCACAGCCAGGGAAGCCACTGCCAACTCCCACCACGCATGGCCAAAGCACTGTGCACATTGTAGTTTTGGGTGGTTAGGTGGTGTTGGCTGCAGGGTCTGGCTTCAGGACAGGTCTTGTGGGCAACCTTCCCTGCACACTTGTGAAGGCTGTGAGCGAAGCAAAAATGGGTGCTTTTGCAAGGCCCTGTTGCCAACCACTACCATGCATCGGTGAAGGCCATGCACGGCACTGGTTGGACTAATGTATAGTAAATAAAATTACTATACGTTGAGAAAAACATAGAAATTAACTGAAAAAATGTAAAGGTACAGGGATGTTATATTTATGATGTTTGTGTTAAAAACATAGAAAATCACTTAAAAAATCAAGGATTTTAAAGTCATGCTCAGATTTACTACAATTAGCTATAACAAGTGCCCTAAGGTAACTGTAACTCGCACTCTTGCTATGTACTGCCAATTACCCTACAAATTACAGCAATCATGCCATCTTTCATAACATTGTTGATAATATCAATGCAATATTTGCAATAAACCTTTTGACCAAAAAACAGTGCATGGCGAGGGCACGAGTTATAGTTACTTGAGGTAACCCTAACTCGTGAATTTCTATGGTTCCGTGTGGTTAAAATCTGAGCCTGACTATAATGCCCCTGCAACCTTTGTTTTTTAAGTGAATTTCTATGTTTTTTTTTAGTTATATTTCCTAACTATAACACCCCTGTAGCCTTTGTTTTTTTCCAGTGAGCATATATCTTATGGTGATGGTGAAGGAATGCTCTGGTGACCATTAAAGAGAAAAAGAAAGTATTTTGGACTGCTGCACATTTATTTGGAGTAAATTAATTGCAGGGGTATTGTCCTTCCCTGACTCAAGCATCAGCTGGAGAGCGGGCTGTGAAAGGACTGAATTGGTTTAAATAGATAGATAGATGGATAGATAGATAGATAGATAGATAGATAGATAGATAGATAGATAGATAGATAGATAGATAGATAGATAGATAGATAGATAGATAGATAGATAGATAGATAGATAGATAGATAGATAGATAGATAGATAGATAGATAGATTTAGCTGGGTTATAGTTAGGACCTTTTTTCCATAGACAGAGTGTTTTTTGTTTTGCCAAAAATGTTGGTGCCACTTACTGAACCCTCACACAATTTTCAAACCTTATACTTAGTTAAGTTCAACTGCTGTCTTGAAAGGACACCCTGACCCCTTAGCTTTGGTTTTGGTGTCTCAGCCATGACTAAAAAGCATTTTTCTTTTAAATTGTTGTGAAAATCCACACATCTGGAGCCATGGATTTTCCCAGTTGTTTTTTTAATAAAGGGCAGTTTCCTGCCCTTTTCTTTTACTGAAGCCCCGGGTAGGCCACGTCCTGGGGGTATTCCAAAAATAAGGAGGGGATGCATGGGATACCCCTTCTGGGCTTGCGGAAGCCAAGGTGACTGCCACCTCACTGGGACTCAAATTAAATGTAATGTGAGGTGGGCTATCCGGGCCCCCGCAGCCCCAGGGACTGCCACCTCACTTGGGCTCATACTAAATGTGATGCAGGGGCTGCTCGACCCTCCCCTGCAGCCCCAGAGACTGCCACCTCCTTGGGTCTCCTTGGTAATGCAGTGGGCTGATGCAGGGACTTCCACCTCCCCGCTGCTCAAAATGTAATACAGGGGGTGCTCAGCAATTTGCAGCATGGGGGACCATCCCCTCCCCAGAGCTAAAATTAAATGTAGCCCAGGGAGGCCATGCAGCCTTTCCACATCCCCAGGGACCACCACCTCCCCGGGGCAAATCCAACATTAGTGGGGGGGCCATGCATCTCCCCTCAAGGACACAATGATGGCACTGGGGACTGCCAACCCCCAGTGTCAGGTCCTGCTATGTCCCGGGGTGCCCACCCCCCAGACATAGCTGTTTGTTTTTGCTTGGTGGGAGCTGACAGCTCCCACTAAGCAAAAGCAAACAGAGCCTACTTTCTGAGAGCAGGAGCTGTCCAACAGCTCATGCTGACAGAAGAGCATCATTTTTATCTGTTTCCTTGCAAGCACATATGAATGCAGGAAAACAGATACAAACATTAGTCCTACAAACAAGGAGCTGCTATTTAAAACAGCTCCTTGATTGTGGGATCAATGCCAGCTCCCGTAGGATGAGGGGTGCCGAATAGGACTGTAGAGCCCTTGAGGCTCCCCCAACGGGCCTGTTACACTCTCTCTCCCTCTACCATCCCATGAAGGAGTTTAGAGAGAGAGAGATTGTTATTGCAATGGTCACTCCATACAATTAATTCTAAGAGTAGGACTAGCAAGATGTTTGGTACGGATGTTATACTTATGTTTGGATGCAGAGTCTAAAAAACCTGTATCTCTCTCCCTCTCTCTCTTTTCCTTTGTCTCTCAACTTCTCACTTTCAATGTCTTTCTTCAACTCACACACCCACTCAGACCCTTACGCACCGACTCACAGACCCACTCAGACACTCCTGTATCCACTCACCGACCAACTCAGACCCTTGTGCGCCCACTCACAGCCCTACTCAGATCATCACACACCCTCATGCATCCACTTACAGAGACACTCATGCACCCACTCACAGTCCCACTCAGACTTTCACAGACCCACTGCAACATTTATGCACCCACTCACAGACCCACACAGATACTGACACATCCACTCACAGACACAATAAGACACTGATGCATCCAATCTCACACCCAAACAGACATTCTCACAGCCACTCTCCCATCCAGATACACCCTCTCACACCTATTCTGACACCCATTGAGACAGGACTCGGCCAAATCCAACCGTGCACAGCCAAATAGCGTGCACAGCGTAGCATTGGGTGGTTAATGGGGTTGTCCATAGGGTATGGATAAAGACCAGGCCTTGTGGCCAACCCCTACCATGCACGTCCATGGGCCAAGGGTTGGATGGTTATAGGGGCTGGCTGCATGCCTAGAGGCCAACCCTTTCTGCACGGCCTTTGGCCATGTGCTGCGGTGGTTTGATTAATGTATAGTAATGAAAATTAATTTATGTTAAAAAAAACTTTGAAATTCACTGAAAAGAACAAAGGTACGTTATAGTTAGGAAATATAACAAAAAAACATAGAAATTCATTGAAAAAACAAAAGTTACAGGAATGTTATAGTTAGGCTTATATCTCACATGTACAAAACCAGTGAAATTCAGCAGTTATAGTAACCTCATCTAACAATAACTTGCGCCCCTGTAATGCACTGTTTTTGACCTCACATATTACATCACTCATGACATGTTCAGTGACATCACTTAAGATATCACTGATGAAATCTTAAATTATATCACTGATTACATCATCCACAGAAAATCTCAGACATCCACTCATAACACAATAGAAACAATTGTACATCCAAACACAAGCCTGCTCAGATTCTCATTCATAGACTCATAAGACTACAGACACACAGGTACTCACTCACTCACACAGCCACTAGCGCAATGACTCACTCACCCATACATTACTAATTCAGCTATTCATACACTTACACACCTACTCACACACCCATATAGCTACTCAGACACCAACACATACACCTAGAACCCACTCACAAAAGGAAATATAATTCCCACACTGCCACTAATATACCCATTCTCGTCACAGACACAGCTGCTCACTCCCCGATACAATTACTTACACACAAAGTAACTCACCTGTACAACAGCTTCCATACCCAGTCACTCACCGCTATAATCACTGACACACCCAGTCACTCACCAGTGAGGGCACTAATATACCATCTCACTCGATACAGCCTGTCACTTATATATACAGTCACTCATACACCTACTCAGTCACCTGTGCATTCACTTAGTCACCCACTCACCGATACAGTCACTAATACACCTACTCACTCATCCATACAAACACTCACACACCCACTCACTCACCTATGCAGCAACCCATATACCCACTCACTACAGACACTCACACACCCAGTGACTAACTGATACTGCTCCTCACACATCTACTCACTCTCTGATGAAGTCTCTGAAACATCCATACACTTATGCATAACCCATTGATACATCCATTCACTTACCCGTACACTCACTGTCTCATGCAGTCACTCACTAATAGAGTCACAAACACACTCCATCACTCAACCATGCAAGCACACACACACACACACAAAACATGTACAGCCACTCCCTCTCACACATCCATAAATCCCTCATCAGTCATCAGTGATTATTCGAGATGTCATCAGTGATCTCAATGAACATGTCAATTTATAGTTAGCAGAGATAACCAAAACTACTGAATTTCACTAGTTTTGTATGTGTGACATGTGAACCTAAATATAACATCCATGTAAACTGTGTTTTTTTCAGTGAATATATACATATATAAATGTATGAATCACACAGTCCAGCTAACCAATCATTTCCACCTAGTGAGGTCAGTGTGCATCCGCAGGAAGCTGGGAACCTGCTAATATTAATCTAAATAAGGCCATACTAATCCTACGAACATCAAAGGAGCGCACTCCAGGGCAGGGGTTTCATGAAAGTTTCTGTTTAGCAACGTGTTTCGATCTCTACAAATTTTGTCACAGCCAATCAGCGACTCGTGCCCCATCTCCCTTAAAAACAAATTTAACAATGCCATCTCCATAAAGGATGAAAACAGAAAACAAACCATCATTAAATCAAAGGACAGACCAGCCCCACAAATTCCATATACTTTTTGATGGCCAAGTGGCCAAACATTTTACAAGATAAATCAAAAATATCAAAGATAACAGCAAATCTGTCATTACATTGCAGCCACTCAAATTATAACAAAATGTAGGAGCTTTCCCCTCGTCCTTGTTGATACTCCAGTTTTCCTTAATATTCATCATTGTCCATGTCTAATTTAACCATTATTCATCCTTCACTACAAAAATAGTAATATTAATTAATTCATTACTAAAGATAAACACATTTGAAACACTTCTAGGGAGACAAAAACAGATAAGTTAACTCACCTACAAACAACACCTTCTGCTACGAATACTTATTTATAATGATAACACTTATTCTCTAGCCAATATGAACAAAGTGTCCTCATCTGTATTCAGTGCTCCAGGTGTACAACTATTCAACCGGATTATGTACTCCTATTCCATGATCCTTAGTCTCTTTTCTGTGTCTCCTCCTTGTTTGTTGAGTACAACCCTTTCAAAACCATAAAAAGTTAAATTATCAGCATTTTGTTTCTGCTTTACAGACCAATGTTTAATTCCCTGGGGAGAAAATATTTTTAGGCCATTTCTGCCCTCCTTGGGGGCAGATTGGCCACAGAAACAACTAGACACCAGGGATTTTTTTTTCTTTGTGTCAATTTCACGCAAGGGAAGTGACCCCTTAGGCAAGGGTCATTCTCCTGGGGCAAATATATTTTAGGCCATTTCTGCCCCCCTTGGGGGAGATCATCCTATTTTTGTTAGGCCGATCTACCCCCAAGGGAGGCAGAATCCACTAGGGACCAGGGATTCTTTTTTCTGCGCCAATTTCATGCAAGAGTAGCGACCGCTTAAGCAAGTGACGCTCCCCTGATGTGGCAAACTTATTTTAGGCCATTTCTTTTCCCCGTAGGGGCAGATCAGCCTATTTCTATTAGGCCGATCAGCCCCCGGGGGCAGAAACCACTTAAGCACCAGGGATTGGTGTGTGTTTTGTTTGGGGGGGCAGCCCCTTGGGCAAAGGTCACTCCCCATGGGGGCATATTACTGTTGGCCATATCTGCCCCCCCCTTTTGGGGCAGATTGGCCCATTTTTGGAAGGCCCATCTGCCCCCATGGAGGGCAGAAAGCCCACCAGAGACCAGGGAAGATTTTGTTTTTCAAAAAAAGAGGGTGGGGGTATGGCCATAACCCCACCCCAAATAAATGGGAACAAAGTTGTTCTACCCAACGTTGGGCAGATGGCACAATTACCCCGGATCCACTCCCTGGGGGGCAGGAAGCCTACTAGATGCCAGGGAATTAAAAAAAAATTGTGGGGTGGTGGCAGTTATGCCCTCACCCCAACTGAAGGGGGTAACAGTCTTTCAGCTCTCCCCGGCACACTAAAATATCTTATCCCACAGCAAGTAAGAGGACATTGGATTATTTTGGGTTTTGGTTTTACATTTGGGCCATGCAAGATTGTCTAACTCTCAAAATCGTCCCACTTGGAATGGTGAGGGCTGCACTTTTTGGACTTTGAGACGCTGACATGTAGAAAAATCCACAAGACCTCTACACAGATCTGAAAACTAAACATCTGGATGAGTTTAGGGTGGCGTGCTTCACATGCATCCGCACCATTTTCTTATCCACAAAGCCCTACAAACCTTCAATTTTGCTGGAAATCACATATTTTTCTGACATTTGTAGGATGGAACCTTGTGGAATCTGCAGGAATCCACAAAAGTCCTACCACCTACCATTGTTGCATCTATAATGATAAAATTCTGCCCCACTTGTCAGCATAAAAATGTTTTTTTCAAACAGCCCATTTTGACCCGCTTTGGTTCCCCCTCAATTTCAACATGTTTTTGGCTCTTCCCTATCACAGGCACTTGTCCCACCTACACAAGTGAGGTATCATTTTTACATGAAGACTGAGGGGAACATTGGGTGGTAAACAAATTTGTCCCGGTGCGGTGATTCAACACAGAAATGTGGGAAAAAATGATTTTTTAGCTAAATTTGAGGTTTGCTGAGGATTCTGGGCAAGAAAACACTGGGGGATCCACGCAAGTCACACCTCCCTCAACTCCCTTGGGTGTCTAGTTTTCAGAAATGTTTGAGTTTGGTAGGTATCCCTATATCGCTGCTGAGCCCAGGACAAAAAATGCATGTCACCCCACAAAAAAAAAAACAGGTCGTTTAGTAGTTGTCCACATAGTGTTTTGGGGCATTTCCTTTCACAGGGCCTACCCACACAAGTAAGGTACCATTTTTATAGGGAGACTAGGGGGCACGCTGGGTGGAAGGAAATTTGTGGTTCCTCTCAGATTCCAAAACTTTCTGTCACCGAAATGTGAGGAAAAAGTGTTATTTTTGGCAAATGTTGAGGTTTGCACAGGATTCTGGGTAACAGAACCTGGTGAGAGCCCCACAAGTCACACCATATTGGATTCCCCTAGGTGTCTAGTTTAAAAAAATGCACAGGTCTGGTAGGTTTCCGGCTGAGCTAGAGGCCAAAATCCACAGCTAGGCACTTTGCAAAAACAGCTCTGTTTCTTTTGGGAAAATGTGATGTGTCCACTTTGTGTTTTGGGGCATTTCTTGTTGCGGGCATTAGGCCTACCCACACAAGTGAGGTCCCATTTTTATTGGCAGACTGGGAGGAATGCTGGGTAGAAGGAAATTTGTGGCTCCTCTCAGATTCCATAACTTTATGTCACCAAAATTTGAGGAAAAAGTGGTTTTTGGCCACATTTTGAGGTTTGCAAAGGATCCTGGGTAACAGAATCTGGTAAGAGCCCCACAAGTCATCCCATCCTGGATTCCCCTAGGTATCAAGTTTTAAAAAATGCACAGGTTTGGTAGGTGTCCCTAGGTGCCGGCTGAGCTAGAGGCCAAAGTCCACAGCTAGGCACTTTGCAAGAAACACCTCTGTTTTCTTTGGAAAAATGTGATGTGTCCACGTTGTGTTTTGGGGCATTTCCTGTTGCGGGCACTAGGTCAACCCACACAAGTGAGGTGCCATTTTTATTGGCAGACTTTGAGGAACGCTGGGTGGAAGGAAATGTGTGGCTCCTCTCAGATTCCATAACTTTCTGTCACCAAAATTTGAGGAAAAAAGTGTTTTTTGGCCACATTTTGAGGTTTGCAAAGGATTCTGGGTAATAGAATCTGGTAAGAGCCCCACAAGTCATCCCATCCTGGATTCCCCTAGGTGTCTAGTTTAAAAAAATGCCCAGGTTTAGTAGGTGTCCCTAGGTGCTGGCTGAACTAGAGATCAAAATCCACACCTAGGCACTTTCCAAAAAACACATCAGTTTTCAATTGAAAAATATGATGTTCCACATTGCACTTCCTGTTGCGGGCGTTAGGCCTACCCACACAAGTGATGTATCAACTGTATTGGGTGTCTTGGGGAAACACAGAATAGCAGAACAAGTGTTATTGCCCCTTGTCTTTCTCTACATTTTTTCCTTCCAAATGTAAGACAGTTTGTAAAAAAGATGTCTATTTGAGAAATGCCCTGTAATTCACATGCTAGCCTGGGCACTCCGGATTTCAGAGATGTAAAAATAACCACTGCTTCTCAACACCTTATCTTGTGCCCATTTTGAAAATACAAAGGTTTCTTTGATACCTTTTCTTCACTCTTTATATTTCACCAAATAATTTGCTGTATAACAGGTATGCAAGGAAAACCCACTGCAAGGTGCAGCTCCTTTATTGGCTCTGGGAACCGAGGGTTCTTGATGAACCTACAAGCCCAATATATCCCCGCAACAAGAAGTGTCCAGCAGATGTAACGGTATATTACTTTTGAAAATCTGATATCGCAGGACAAAGTTACAGAGTAAAACGTGAGAAAAATTGCTTTTTTCACCCCAATTTCAATATTTTTTATTTCAGTTGTTAGAATTTTGTTTACTTTTTAGAAATGTTTAGCTTTCCAGGATCCAGCATTGGCTTCATACCCATTTCTGCCACTAACTGGAAGTAAAAATGGGTCCCAGTACAATGCCAAAATTGTGTTGAAAAATCGGGTTTTCTGATTGAAGTCTGCCTGTTCCTCAAAGCTGGGAAGGTTTTAGTCCCACAAATGCTTTGTTGATGCCATTTACAGTGAAAACAAAAAACAAAAAACACACAAGCTTTGTTCTTTAGCCCTTTTTTCTCTTTTTCTTTTTCAAAAATGAAATGTTTGCTGTATTTTGGCTAATTTCTTGGTCTCCTCCAGGGTAACCCACAAACTCTGGGTACCTCTAGAATCCCTAGGATGTTGGAAAAAAAGGATGCAAATTTGGCGTGGTTAGCTTATGTGGGCAAAAAGTTATGCAGGCCTAAGTGCGAATTGCTCCAAATAGCCAAAAAAAAGGCCTGGCACCGGAGGGGGAAAAGGCCTGGCAGCAAAGGGGTTAAAGGAGTTAGGAGATGTTCTGTCTAGTTCCAAATTTAAGTCACACAATAGGTCCCTCTCAGTCACCCCATTTGCAATAAGTAATAAGACTCCCCGTATTGATAATATTACACAACAAAAGAGGGAGCGACACACATGAGGCTGAAAGACAACTAATGAGTTCAGGTGATTACGATCCAACTACTTTTGAGGCATATAAGCAATTGATTGTCAGATACCATGATATGCTGGGAGATTGGAGGGCTAGAGACATTCTTGGTAGACCAATAGTCTCTTCAAAATATAGTCTGTGTGAACCTACATTCATCTATCTTGACTCGTATTTATTACCTTATGTCCTCAATCAACCCTCTTCTGATCGGGATAACACTAACTTTATTACTAAGATTGAAGGGATACCATGGAAAGAAACTTCTCTTTTGGTTACTATCGATGTGGCCTCGCTGTACACTTGTATTGCCCATGAGCAGAGAATCGCTGCATGTAGACATTTCTTTAGAGACAAATCCATATGTTTCTATGACCATTCCATGATGCTACTGGAAATGTTAAGATTTTGTTTGAAAAACACACTTATTTTATAAAGATACATGGTACTTCCCATTGGTTGGGACTGTGATGGGCAGTTGCTTTGCCATACTTCTTGACTGTATTTTTATGGGTTAGAGGGAGGAACAAGTAGTGTGGAATGACCAAAATGAAGAGCGGACTTAGTACATAATTTTTTGGATGCGGTATGTAGATGATTTATTTCTTATCTGGGATGGCACGAAAAGTACCTTTTAAAAGTTTTTTGAATATATTTCAAATAATGATTTGAATCTGTCCTTTACCTATAAAATTGATGATAACAAAATTTAATTTTTGGATATTTTTGTCAAGATCAGGGAAGGAATGATTCATACCTCATAATATCAAAAACCGACTGCTGGTAACAATATTTTGCATGGATGTAGCAACCATCCGGTAACACTGAAGTGGAGCATCCCCTACGAGGTGATTTTGAGGGCTAAACAAAATTGTAGTGATCTACAATCTTATTATGAAGAAGCGAACAGGATGATTAAGAGATTTAGGGCACAAGGTTATACATCAAAAGTCTTACAATAGACCAAGAAGAAGGTTAAACTTAAGTCTAGGGATGAACTCCTTTTCCCCAGGGAGAGGGGAGGCTCTAACCAAATTTGTCTAATCACCACTTATAATGCTGCCTCTTATGCCATGGATGATTGGCAAATATTGGCAACTCATTAGATCTGATCCATTGATTGAAACTGTTGTACAGCAAAACCCATGTGTTACATACAGAAAGTCACCCTCTCTGAAAGATATACCAGTGCATAGTTACATTACTTCACAAAAAGATCATAGGGGATGGCTAGCTGAACAGCGGGGTTTTACAAATGTTGTTACTGTAAGGACTGTAAAAAGAGCAGAAATGTGAACGTACTCATTACCTACTGGGAAGTTGAGACACATTAATAAATTTATAACATGCAATTGTGATTTTTGTGTTTATGTATTGAGGTGTCCTTGTGGACTGGTATTTGTGGGCAGCCCAATAGTCCCAGTTAGGAAGAGGATACTGTAACATATGAAAGCCATTAGGAACGTTGATCCAAATTACCCTTTGGCAAGACATTGGACTGTAAAGCACAAACAAAATGCTGATAACTTATCTTTGTATGATATTGACAAGGTTGTACTCAACAAATGAGGAGGAGACAGGAAAAAGAAACTCAGGATCATGGAATCGGAGTACATTATCCGGTTGAATAGTCGTACACCTGGAGGACTGAATACAGATTAGGAACTTTTTGTTCATATTGGCTAGAGAATAAGTGTTATCATTATAAAGAAGTATTAGTAGCAGAAGGAGTTGTTCGAATGTGAGTAAATTATATGTTTCTGGCTCCCTGGTAATGTTTCAACGTGTTTATCTTGTAATTATTATTACTATTTTTGAAGTGAAGGATGAATAATGGTTAAATTAGACAAGGACAATGATGGACAATGATGAATATTAAGGGAAACTGGAGCATCGAGAAGGACGAGGGGAATCTCCTAAATTTTGTTATAATTTGAGTGGTTGCATTGTAATGACAGATTTGCTGTTATCTTTGTTATTTTTGATTTATCTTGCAAAATATTTGGCCACTTGGCCATCAAAATGTATGTGAAATTTGTGGGGCTGCTCTGTTCTTTGATTTAATGATGGTCTGTTTTCTATTCTCATCCTTTGGGGAGATGAAGTTGCTAAATTTGTTTTCAAGGAAGATGGGGCACGAGTTGTTGTTTGGCTGTGACAAAGATCGTAGAGATCTAAATGCGTTGCTAAATAAAAACTTTTCACGGAACCCCGGCCCGGAGTGCGCTCCTTTGATGTTCGTAGGATTAGTATGGCATTGTTTGCATATATATATATATATATATATAGATACATTTACAGAAATTCTTGACTCGCAGTAACACAACACAAAAAACTTGCACTCCCAAATGCATTTCACCATAAAGTTTAATCATACGCATTTCTTTTTGACCCAGCCAGGTCTTCATCACAGTCAAACAATGATTTGTAGACGTGCCCAATCACCTTTTAAAACAATTCAATAGCATCACTGACGTAAAAGACTTACCTTGCTTGTTAATATAAGTGAAGAAAAATACAATGCATGTTTCTGAAATATCGCTTTGTCATCACGATTCACATGTCAAACAAATACACTAAGAAAATAAATTGTATTGTTAACAGGAAAAGCATAATAGATCTCAAATGTGAGAAAAACAAAATGTCTCAGCTGTAAACCAGTAAAATGCATCAATAGGTATGTTTGCGATTAATGGACAATTCATGTCAACCAAACTAATTTAAATACATATGCCCACATAGTCCACCCAAGTAGCTCTCCTAGTGTCTCCACATGAAAAGAAAAATGCCCAAATGTTGCTGTGGGAAAACTAGGCTGATTGCAGAAGCCCCCTAACTTGCTGCCCCCATTTTCCACTCATACTGGTGTTTTTCTGACTCTGATGGTGCCCTGGTCACTGCTAAACAGTCCCAGGGCCTGTGCTCTGATTAAACTGGATATGCAAATTAGACTAATTATATTTGGCTATGTCAATCTTAGTATATGGTAGGGCACGTAGTTTTAGGAAGCCCAGGATAGATAGTACAACAATGGGTGCATTGCTGTGGTGCCCAGTGGCATTTTAAAGGCAGGCCTGCCTTGCTGGCTGCTTTTAAGTTACAGTAAACCCCAAATTTGACTTTGGAATTAAAAGTACTTCCAAAGTCCTAAGCTACCTTGTTTTTACATATGCTACTACTAAGATATGCCCTAAGTGCCCCCAGGGTTGGGTGCAGTGTAACTATAAGCTAGGACTTTAGAAAATATGTTTTATAAGCCCTGTTGAGGGAAAAACAGCCATGTTTGTTTTTCCCCTTTGTAGTGTATGGGCTCACTAGGCTAACATGGAGAGACTTTATTTAAAAATAATAAAGCATTATTATTTTCAACAGGAAGGAGCTAGATATAGCAAGTTTAATACCAAATTAATAGCTATAATAAATCCAACAGCTTGCCACTGTTGAACTTAGTGTAAGTCATAATTGGAAAGCATTTTAGAACTCTTGCTAAAAGTTACCAAGTTCAGCCCTGTTATGCCCTCTCTGATTGGTCAGCCTCTGGTGGCCTGAGCCAGGCTGCCTTGTTGAGGTGTGAAGTGGCCTGGGCTGAAACAAAGGCAGCATCTGGTGGGGAGGGGAACTGTCTCAGCAGATGGTGGAACAGCACATTGAGAGAGCAGCCAAACTGGACTTCAAAAGATGGAAGGACATTTGAGAGAGACAGCCACTGTACCTCCCCCATTTCCTGCAGCCCCAGACCCCCTGGTGCCTACTGATTTGATTAAGAAAGATCTGGAAAGAGGTCTATTAGGGGAATCTTAGCCACACCAGTGGGTGGGTTCATCCAGATGAAAACTCTAATGTTGAATTTCTGCCATCTTGGATTTTGCATGAATGTTGCTCCCTGCCATTGATTTTTTCCACACTTCCCACAATGTGGTCACTCAAGATGGTAGTGGCCTGCACGTGAGTAGACAAAGGCATCCCCCTACTTGCCACCCCAGGATCAAGGAAAAATATGGCAGAGCTGCCCCATAATTTAGATCCCTACTGGAACACAACAAGAAGAAGAAGGATTACCCTGCTGGGCCCATGGCCTGCCCCTGGACTCTGTACTCAGAAGGACCTCACCGGCTGCACACTTGGGCTCAACAAGAAAAGAGCTTTGCCTCTACTATTCCAATAAGGGACTCCCTATAAGCTACAGGTAGAAAAGAGCTTACCAGAGACCCTGCATCAAGCCCTGCAAAAATAGACCAGCTGACCAGTGACCAGTGGTCATTTAAGGATTTGAACCAGGTGCATTCTGGGAGTTGGAGTCCTAACCCTCAAAGAGCAACACAGAGCTTCTGGAACCCTGAGGTGAGTTGTGGACACCAAAAGGACCTTTCAAGGACCTATAGAAAAGATCATGACATTTGGAGAAGTGTAGAGTAACGTTGGAAAAAAGCTCAATAAGTGGACCGACCTGAAGTCATGAGTCAAGCCGGCCAACGTTGACTGTGACCCAGCCTTCTTGCAGATTTATCCCGCTGAAAAGCTCCAGAGGCCCAGACTTCCAGGATTTGATCCAGGGCCTGTGGAAAGGCAATCTGACTACATCAAACTGAAATCAGCTTGCTGAGGAGGATCGTCTGATGTCGAGAAAGAAAAGCTCCAAAAACTTTTTTAGGTCCGAAGGTAAAAGTTTGACCAAGGCCTCTCACTCAGTATATCCGAGGAGGGCTCCAGCAATGTCAGCTTAACCTTCAAATTGATCCTTGACAAAGATTTATTTCCCCAAAAAGTTTCTAAGTCTGAATCTTGACGGAGACCTTCAGTGATGCATATCTGAAGAGTGCTCCAGCGAGGTTGGCCTCAACTTGTGACTTTGTTCCTGTCAGTGAGAGATCTTCAAAAATTCTTGTAAGTGTAATGGTAAAATTTTTACCAAGGTTTCCGGCTCAGTGTAGCGGAGCAGGGCAGTCGAGTGTGACCAGATGGCTATATTGGCACTTTTGATTTCTAAGGGATAGAAAATATTTAGTCCCTCATTACGAGTGTGGCGGTCTTACCACTGCAGGCCCGGCGGTAAAGACCGCTGTATTATGACTTCAGCTGTCTGGCCGAAGACAAGCCGACACAACACCTCCAGTACTGCGAGGGAGGTCAGACCGCCGAGCCAGAGGTGAGTACCTCTGGCCTGGCCACAACTGTGAGACTGCCGGCGGTATTACGAGTTGGTACACCGGCAGGCTTTTCGCGGCGGTTGCACCGCCACGAAAACCCTGGCAGTAATGCAACCGGCAACAGGAATCTCCGTTACTGTCATCGCGACACTCAACCCCACATGCCCACACACATTCAAACACCCCCCCACTTGTCCACACACCCGCAGACATGCACGCCCACTCACCCATACACTGGCTGCTAAACACCCACACTCGCTCGCACCCAAACACACATGAGAACACCCTTATTCACTCACAAACATGCACTCAGATGCCCCCATTCATTCACAAACATGCACTAGTAGAGATACCCCCACCCCGCTGCATACAAGCACACACAAATGCACACAGACAGACACCCCATCCCCACCCATCCACACACTTGCAAACACTCCCCACCCAACCACACACATCCATGCAAACACCACTGCACGGTCTCACAGACATACACACACCCAACCACCTCTGCATTCATGCACACACCCACCCCTTCCCATTCATGCACTCTCCTACCCCTTCACGTTCACATCCATTCCACACTCCCCCCTCATCTGCACACTTGCACACACACGCCCCTCCACAAAATTGCACACAGACACCCCCACTCACTCAGAGACTTGCACACATGCACCCCCACTAGCATGCATCCCAATAAACACACCTACTCACACGCAGCAGGACACCTCATTTCCCTCCACACACATGCAGACACCTCCCCAACTGCATGACTGCATGCATACATCTAAACACACCCATTCGCACACAAAGACACACTTAGACAGATACCTCATCCCTCTGCATACAAACACACACACACTGGCACCCAAACACCCCCTCCCCTCTGCTTCACTTCAGACACACACCCTCCATGCATACATTCATACACACATGCACTCACGCACACCCATACTGTTACACATACACGCACACACCACTCACATGCACACAACACCTCACCCCTCCTTTCGGACGGTCTACCTACCTGTCTCACCAAGGTGGTCATCCGGAAGGGGATGGGTCTAGGTGTTTTCCACCACCTGCACTGCACTGCTGTTCAGGAAACCGCTGCACCATATTACGTATCGTAATCAGGTGGGCAGAGTCCTGTTGGTGTAAACGGGCAGAAATCCGAATTAACTCTTAATATGATGATCTTTGGACCTCCAACATTGGAGGTCTCCTGGCACCTGATGCTTCAGCGGTCTTGTGAAAAGTCTGCTGAAGTCATAATGAGGGCCTGAAACTTAAAAATTTATATCTCCAGTTCCCTTTATTGGATTTTTATTGTTTTGGTGTCATTTCAAAGATAAAAATGTAATCTATGTTCATAAATTGTTTTTTTTTTTTTGTTTTGTGTTTTACTTATTTTCTGTTTTGTTGATATTAAATGCTTCACACACCTGTCTCTTAAGTTAAGCCTAGTTGCTCTTTGTCAAGCTACAAAGGGTTGAGCAACGATTAATTTACTGAGACCTTGACTGGACTTAGTGGGAGGTTTGTGGCCTATTGCTAAGTGTAGGTATTTACCTGCCATTACCAATAATCAACATTCCAACTCTTATTACTAGCCAAATGTTTTCCCCACAACCTAAATATTGTCTAACATCACGCAATAGACACAGTTTGTAGCCAAGTGGCTTTTTATAACCTGTCATAACCATAATCAAAACATGGCATGCTTCCACTTAAAGTATTCCTCAAGTGCACATTGCAACCATGCAAATTAAAAGAGGTCAAAACTAAAAAACTGAAAAAGCAAATACTCTTTCAGAACGAATTATGGTGGCCAAGCATGATTAGAAGGCCAGATCACCCAGAGCCAACATATGCAAAAAATAAACTATCTCTATGATCTATAAATATTAACCAATGTGTTCATGTAATTCCTCACCAATATTGAGGGCTTCGGGGTACTTGCTGTTGAGTAACATAATGTAGCTTGACTCCAACAGTCTCAGGGCCTTCTTCCTATCCCCTCTACAAGCATTCAGAGAGACCCTGTCAATTCTAAAAAAAATTACTGGGTTCATGCATTTCAAGCCAATGATAGGCTACAGTATAAATGAAATCCTTATTCCTCAAGTACTTCAGTATTCCTTTCTTTACTGACAGAATAGTGCTTCCATCATATTGCAAACCACAAATGTCAATGAAAACATACATTACAAAATCATTACAGCAAATGATGAAGTGTTTAATTTTACCCTCTTTGTCTGTAGGCATTGTGCAAGGCTTTCTCTTAATACTGTTTGCACAGGTGGTTCCAACAAGGCATGGGGGGCTGTGCGGCCCCCCTGCATACTTCATTTTACATTGTTCCAGAGAGGTGGTGGTCTTTGGGGTACCGAGTGAGAGGGTGTCATTGGGTGTGACTGTAGCTGTGAGAGTGTCTGTCTGGGTGTGAGTTCTTGAAGTCCCATAAGATATAGATGCCTATTATTGAGAACTGCAAATTCAATCTTGACACACATTTTAACCCCAGCTTAATGCCTCATTGGAATTTGCAGGTCTAAGTAGAGCAAAACTGCACTTTAAAGCAAATTCTGCCTATTTATATAATCAGAGAAAGCACCACATAATTTCCAGTTAGCATTACAGACCTACACTGTGATTGCCTACTCATAGTATGAAACACACAAATAGTGATGGGAGAAATGCTTTCAATAGCTCTGACCAGTGGCAATCGCTTAGCGTAGCAGTACAATCAATTGTTCTTTTGGCCCACCATGTAACTGGAACAAAGCAATAACTGGCAGATGAGCCCAAATAAGGCAAAACCAGTTTTGGTATGCTTCTGTTTTAGTTCATGGAGAACCTGGCCAGTTCAGGATGGACTGTTACCATTTATATATGTCTGAAGTGAAACTGAGATGGAAAAAGATTATTGAAAACATTCCATCCATCACTTTTTTATTCATTAGTGTTACTCATATTATAGTTAGAAAACATAAGTTGAAACCCAATGATAGTTAGGTACCATGGGAAGTGCTATGTAATAATTAACAGAGTTTCCTAACTAGCTATAGAATAAACACTATATTGAGAGCAAAATGATTAATGCCCAGATGGTGTTGTATCAATAGTTAAAATCACATTTATTGAGCAATCCAATCAAAATAATTACATAGGGGTGACAACCCCTGTGGGGCATGCTAAACAAGTATCAAAACACACACAAGCAAACTTGGGTGATCCAACAACATTATATAATCAGTATCACAGCTTTGATATTAACCAACACTCCTTCCCCTAAATATAATATTTCATATATATGTTCTGGTGTCAGAGCATTTACAGTCAACAATGTTTCAATCTACTTGTAATACCAAGATCATCATCAGGACAAACTGATGCTTCCCTTTGAAGATAATACATAATTCAGAATGAGTCCCTTTAGGGGGAAAAAGAAGTGAAAGGTAGGAAATTAAGAAAAGAGAAAAGAAAAAATATACGAAAAAAAAGAAAAGAAACGAGAAAAACGAAAAAAGAAAAAAACTATAATAAACTCAGGAACAAATATTTGCTTCAGTGAGTGAAAATAACAGAAAAACCATGCACTAGGATCTCCATGCTGGGTTCACTGTGTCAAATCATGACGAAGCTCACACATAGTGTGCGTACACACTGCAAAGTGAGGAAGGGTCATAAGTGAGGGAATGATAATTAAATAAAACAAAACACCCACTAAGGAGCGAGTCCACCATGAGTCAACCACAATACTGAAGTTGGGGGAATAGATACCCCAAACATGAAGCTTATAAATCCTCCAACAGTCAATCACAATGGGGTAGCCAAGGGGGCCAACAATAAGGTTTGCGGAGGTGCTCAAGGGAAGTAACTTACCCTAATTAGAAAGTGTGAGGAACTATTAGGACAATACTATTTATTGAGCACAATCACAGGGCTGAAGAATGCAGGAGAAGGTGTATAGCGCAATATAAAATGATCTCCCATACCTAGTCTATACTCTTAAGTGGAGACAAAGGGGACACGATCGTCAATTAATCTGCAACCACATACTGGAAAACACTAGCTTGAATTACTGCTAGTGTCCTCAATTCACCCTGCCCACATCATAGGGAGACTGCTGTAATCTGTAACAAAAACAACAACTATGAAGACTGAGAATGGCACACATTAAGAGGGCCCCGAGGAGAAGACACGAAAAGCCTGGCGGTCATGCACCTAGCGACAGGAATCTTCACACACACAAGCACTGAAACACACCACAGGCCCCCCAAGGCCACCTGCAGATGCCCACTTACCTCTTCTGATGAGGAGGACGTCCGGGAGGGGATGGGTCTTGGCAGTCTTCCCTCTCTGCCACCCCCACGCAAGCAGGACACCGCCTAGCCGTATTATGGCTCCTAATATGGCGGGCGGAGTCCTGCTGGCGTGGCTGTGCTGGCGAGGGAACAGGCTCTGCACTGCCGACCGCCAGAACGAATGATGGCTGCTCTCCACCTCAAAAATGGTGGTGAGCAGCCACCACTCGTAATATGGCGGTCTGCCGACCACAAGCACTGGCAGTTGAATGGCGGGTTCGGCTTCGGCGGTCAATGGAATTGACCGCCAAAGTTGTAATGAGGCCCTAAGTCACTAGGTCCTAAAGATCAGCAATGCAAGGAAACTGTCAATGCATTGGCGTATAGTCAAGAAAATATTACACTTATAAAAGTATAACAGATCCCTGGTATGGTGACTGTCAAATAGTTGCAAATATATAAGTACCATTCAAAGTGCAAAAGCATGTGCTGCAAAAATACAGGCTCCACGGGTGAAAGGCAAATGTCATTCAGTAGAATAAAAACCCACTCTGGAATTTAAATTGAAGACATCTAGGCCCTCATTACAACCTTGGTGGTATTCCACTATGGGTATTATGAACCACCCTGAGAAATCCACGACAATACAGACACCGACACAAGTTAGCAACACCAAATGTCAGTGATAAACTGGCAATAAGAAAACCCACACCGTCACGCCAACAGGAATACGCCCACAGTATCACGACCCATGAATCAACACTGAGGTCTTTCAACCGCGGTAAACCATTGGCGGTACACACCGGCACACCCAAAATACACACACACTTACAAAACTATACCACATTGAATAATTCAAAATACACACACCTGACACACATACACACACCACACCCTCACCACTATAAAACACACACCCACATTACCCGCAATCCTTTCAACAAATTAGAACACACAGAGAGAGAAAAGCAAAGATCACACCATCACCCAGAGGCACAGAACACCATCACACATACACCGTCCACGCACATCACATAAGACATCAAAACACAGCACCCCACACATCACCTCACACATCACCTACACCACATCATGGCACCTCAAAGACACCCCAGGTTTTCTGAGGCGGAGCTAAGGGTCATGGTGGAGGAAATCATCCGGGTAGAGCCACAGCTATTCAGGTCACAGGTGCAGCAGACATCCATTGCAAGGAAGATGGAACTATGGCGGAGAATAGTCAACAGGGTCAACGCCGTGGGACAGCATCCAAGAACCCGGGATGACGTCAGGAAGAGCTGGAACAACCTATGGGAGAAGGTGCATTCCGGGGTACACCAGATTGCTGTACAGAGGACTGGCGGTGGACCCCCACCTCCTCCCCCACAACAAACAACATGAGAGGAGCAAGTCTTGCGATCATGCCTCCTGAGGGCCTCACATGAGTATCAGGAGGATTGGACTCTGGGAAGGCAAGTCTTTACTACGAAATCCCCCCACCCTACCTGCATGCTAACACAAACTCCTACCCCGCCCCTCACACCCATCACTCCAACACCTCACATATACCCCACTATCACATCCCACCCATCCCAATACCAAGCCCTGCATGCAACAACAATGCATGGACACCCATCACAGACCTGCATGGACACCCATCACCACAGCATGCACACTCGATAGACTCATCCAGTCCACCTAATCAGCAATCACACAAGGCCAAGGCGACAGTGCAAGCACATTTATACCAGAAAACACACCCATTGCACAAGATGGCACACACAGCTACAATAACAATGCATTTGCATCCCAACAGGACCCCTACCCAACGTCACCGGACAGGAGGTGCCAGCTATATCCAGTCCCCTCTCAGAAGAGGCCCACAGTGATGACAGCAGCTCTGCACGCCTAGATCAGGATGACCAGCCTGGCCCATCTGGGACCTTTGGACAGTCAGTTCCTCTGCCACAGTCCCAAACCACCACAGACCCTCCCCCCTCAGGAAACACCAGCTCAGCACCCTTCCAGCGGGCCCATGCCACTGTCCCCAGGACACGTCAATCAGCAGTGTGTCCACCACTACAGGGACCACAGGCAACTCCTCAAACACAGGATGATCAGGGACCTGGGGTCAGGGCAGTGGGCACACGGTTCAGGGGACAGAGGCACAGGACAACAGGGAAGCTGGGAGGACTGCTGTGCGACAGGGGGAGGACAGGCCCAGGGAACCCACTCTCCATGAGGCACTCTCCAACATCATGGGAGCATACCACCATTCCCAGGAAACTATGGCCAAGTTTCAGGAGACCCTGTGGCTGCAGGAGGGACACTAGATGGGGATCAGGGATGACCTCACCAAAATATACACCACCCTGCTCACCATAGCAGGGGTGCTGGCTGATAAGGGCAAGACCATGAGGAAGGTAGTGGCCCAACAAAGGGCCCCTGACACTATCCAAACTGAAGAACAGCCTTCCACCTCCGCTGGCACTAATGGACAGGAGGGCCCGCCCCAGGACCAACAGACTACCAGCAGAAGGAGAACACACCGCAAAAGGTCCCTGCGATCCAGGCAGAAGACAGAGAACATTGCCAAGACCCCCGCCAGAAAATAGAACTCTCCTGATTGTCACCTTTCTGCCCCACTCTGTTACCCTGTCCACCTTGGACTGCCATTGCTCTACTCCCTATGCCCCCTTGGACAATGCACCTGTGATACCAAGACACTGGACTCTACCATGGACCTTCCTCCACCATCACCCCAGCCCCTTGCACATACCCCTATACCCATTAGTACCTAAATAAACACCCTTTAATCAAAAACCAATCTGGAGTCAGTCTGATCATTCACAAATGTATTATCACAACATTAGCAGCAAATTGTAATGTAAATGTTCATTTACGCATACCAATGTATGACAGTTGTTGGGCAGCAGTACACATAGCAGAAGGCAGAATGGGATACACAGATCTGAAAAAATGAAATCCAAAGGGAATAGTCAGTGTCCATAGACAGAGGTTATGAGGCTGCCATGTACAATGTCCTAAAGTATACTGAAATGTGAAAAGGAGTTACACTCTCTTACCTGTGTATCACTGGAAGTACTGCATGATGATGTTCGTTCTGCTGTCAACATCTTCTTCCTCTGCCTCCTCTTCTTCACAGTCCACAGGCTCCACCGCTGCCACAAGACCATCACCAGGCTCATCCTCCATCGGAAAAGGCACCTGGCGTCTCAATGCCAGGTTGTGCAACATACAGCATGCCACGGTGATCTGGCACACCTTCTTCGGTGAGTAGTAAAGGGAGCCACCTGTTAGATGGAGGCACCGGAATCTGGCCTTAAGGAGGCTGAACGTCTTCTCAATAATACACCTAGTTCGCCCATGTGCCTCATTGTAGCATTCCTCTGCCCTTGTCCTGGCATTGCTCACTGGGGTCAGTGACCATGAGAGGTTGGGGTAACCAGAGTCACCTGCAAATTTCGAGGGATACCTGTTAGACACACACTAACCCTTAGGGACTACCCCATACCCAGACACCTACTAATATTGTGTGGGGACCTCAGGCTCACTTTTTAGCCACACCTGGTGCCTCTAAAGTTGGCCCATCACATCAGGGATGCTGCTATTCCGCAATATATAGCCATCATGCACAGAGCCAGGATACTTGGCATTCACGTGGGAGATGTACTGGTCCTCCAAACACACCATTTGCGCATTCATCGAATGGTAGCTTTTTCTATTTCTGTCCACTTGTTCATTTCTGTAGGGGGAACAAATGCCACATGTGTACCATCAATGGCACCAATGATGTTGGGAATATGTCCCAGGGCATAAAAGTCAGCTTTCACTGTGGCCAAATCATTCACCTAGGGGAACACAATGTAGCTGTGCATGTGTTTCAGCAGGCCAAACAACACCGTGCTCGATACGTTAGAAAACATTGGCTGCGACATCCCAGATGCCATGGCCACTGTAGTTTGGAAGGAGCCACTTGCCAGGAAATGGAGCACTGACAGGACCTGCACTAGAGGGGGAATACCTGTATGTCAAGCCTGTATGTGATTATAATGTTTCTTTCCTCCATTCCACACGGACACAGCGCAGTGACCAGGCGATCAGGAGGCACCAACATGCTGAAGCCGGCCATGCTCTAGGGAGACCGTGGCCTAACCAGGTGCAGTGAAAAAAGCGGGGTGAATGGTGGCAGGTGAAGAAAGGGTTGTTTTATTTCGTTTTTGGCTTATTGTTGTTTTTATTTTTTTGATTTGTTGATAAGGCTTTCGCTTCTAAAAACTAGGCCCAGATAGAAGACCTGAATGAAGTAAGATGATTTTATTTTTCTTTCCATACCCAGAAGGTTGCTTATGTTTTAGTTATGCTGAGGCTTGGCATTTAGTTCTAAAGCGACAGATTCAAAAGGAAAAAGTAAAGAGACAACGGAAACAGTGGAATTATGTGTTGACATCTTTATTTATATTTAGAAAAACCATATAGGTCATTTTTGTGTTGAGTATTGGAAAACAGTAAAAGAAACAAATGAAATAAAGAACAGACTGAAAAAAACGCAGTAAACACAGGAAAGTGAAAGCAAGACAGAAAGAAAAGCGAAGAGAAAGAGAAAAAAAAGCACCACAGGAAGTTAAGGAATATACAGAATAGAAGTGTAACAGAGAGAGAAAAGCAAAGAAAGACAATACCAGGAAAGAAAAGGTTGAAAGAAAAGTAAAAGACAAAAGAAAAGAGAAGGAACATAAAAACAAAAAGAGAACATACTTATCAACCTCCTGTGTTCTTCTTTTCTTTACATGCTCCTCCTGAGTTGGCCCTGGATAAAAGAAGAACAAAAGGGAGACAAGCTTGAAGATTAAAGGAGAAAGCAAAGACAAAGAACCAAGAAACACCAAGAGACTGTCAAAACTCTTCTTTACTTCAATAAACTATTATAGCAAAGACGTGTGTACCTCTATTACTGACACTCTCCTACAGGTACCTCTGTAAAAATTTCAGTTTGCACACTACAATAGTCTCATACAAGCAGCTCACACACATGCACACATGTGAGTGCTTACATGTTCATATGTAATCAGGTCAATGCCTCTTACCCTAAATGCACAGTAGCAGCCTTATTTTATAAGGCAGGCACTGGCAGTGAGCATGTTCAGTACAATTACCATGGATTTACTCTGAGTGAGACTCCTGTAGTGAGGCTCACTTGCAGTAAAAAGACAAAAAAATTTGTAGTCAATTGTGAAAAATCCTGGTGGATTAATTGGGGGAAATCCATTTGAAACTTGCGCTGCTGCCAGTTGAAACTAGGGGGAAAACCATCCATTGTTCATTAGTATTATTGTCTTATCAGCAGTAACTTGTTGCAATGGATTCTGACCGGTGCACCATTTACCAAATGTCCATCACCACAGATAACTTAGACTGGTCTTTCTACAATAAAAGCACTTACCCATCTCAAACTATTCAGACAACCCGCCTCACAGAGATCCTAGATTGCACTATGAACCCTCTTGCTTCCATCCATCCCTGTCCCAACTCTCCTCCACAGCATTCTAGGGCAATCTCTGAAAAGGGCACCTCTAAAGACCTCAGCTGTACCCCTAAATTACATCCCTTCAGAACAAAACTTGAAAGGCTAGACCTTCCTGTGTTCACTCTAGATGTCTCAACTCCTGCCTTTCTGTAGTTGGCCTCAGCTGTCCTAGCCCAGGTGCAGTATGACGAGCTAATTATGAGGTGTAGATTTCCCCTATACCCCTTCCTTTTGAGAGAGCTGATTGCAATCAATGTTTGATGCCACTTTTGTGTGAGAAAGCCTTTATTCATTCTTCTTCTGAGCAGAGTAATTAAATGGGCCCAGTAGATGGGGCAGAATAGTGGAATCAGATTATGAGCAAGGAAAGAAAAATATGACAGTTCCTGAGGTGTAATAAGAGGTGGATGTGTTTTATTGGGTACTGCAAATTGCGTATGTAATGTGGAACTGTATTTTAGGGTAGATTTTGCCTACATGTACAATATAGTGAAAGCACCACATATTTTTCAATAATCACTACTTTACAAGAGTGGGAAGAAGGCCCCAAATCCAATTAAACAGAAAAAAAGTTATAATCCAACAATGTATTAAAAAAATGATACTCTGCCATCAACATTCTATATGCTAAACCCACAACACAGACAGTAGTCTACTGTAAGTAAAATGAAAGCATGCTTGGTGGTCCCCTCACGGTCATAGGAGAGGTCAAGGAATTAATCCTTGTCAAAGACAGGCTTAGGCCTTTTCATTTAGTAGCAAGGGAGATACAAGGAGGAGATTGTGGGAAATCTGGGCTGATTGCAGAAGTCTCCTCACTTTGTGTCCCCATTTTTCACTCATACTGGTGTTTTCCTGACTCTGATGGAGTTCTTACTAAACAGTGTCAGGACCTGTTTGCTGATTAAAATGATATATGCAAATTAGGTTAATTATAAATGGCTGTACTTACCAACCTACCTATAAGTACCTAGTATATGGTAGGGCACTTAGGTTAATGGGCACAGTATAGATAGCTCAGTGCCATTATTAATGCCAGTGTGCCTTGCTGGCTGCTTTCATTTCAAAGTTAACTGCAAATTCGACTTTGTAATTAAAGGTACTTCCAAAGACCTAAGCTATCTTATTTTTACATACGTTTTGTACATACAAGTCACAATAATGTATGCCTAAGTGCCCCCATCGTTGGGTGCAGTGTAGCTATAAACAGGGACTTTATAAAACGTGTTTTATAAGCCCCACTGGGGGAAAAATATTCAAATGTGTTTCCCCCATTGTAGTGAATGGGCTACACACCCTAACATGGACAGACTTTATTCTAAAATATTAAAGTCTTATCTTCCACAGGAATGAGCTACATAAAGCAAGTTTGGTATGAAATTGAAAGTTAATAAATCCAACAACTTGCCACTGTTGAATTTAACATATCTTGAACAGGGAAAGAGTTTTAGAACACTTGGTAAAAAGATACGAGCTTCAACCATGTAGTTCCTTTCTCTGATTGGTCAGCCTCTGGCCGCCTGAGCCAGGCTACCTTGATATGGTGTGAAGTGGCCATGGCTGAAACAAAGGAAGCAACTGGTGGGAGTAGATCTGCCTCAGCAGATGGCACAACAGGATGGGGAGAGGAGCCAAACTCGACTTCAAAGGAGGAAAGGACATTTGGGACAGCAACTCCCTCATTTCCTGCAGCCCCAGGCACCCAGGTGCACCCTGATTATATTAAGAAAGATCCTGGAAAGGTGTGTGCTAAGGGAAACCTAGCAACACCAGTGGGTGGACTAAGCCAGATCTAAACTCTAAGACTGCATTTTTGCCATTTGGATTTTGGAGGAATGTTGCTCCCTGGGATTGATTTTTGCCACACTTCTCAGGAAGTGGTCACTCAAGAGGATGGTAGTCTGCACATTATTAGACAGGAGCATCCTCCTCCTTTTCACCCCAGGAGCAACAATAAATATGCCCGAGTTGCCCCACACTTCAGGTCCATACTAGAAAAGACAAGAAGAAGAAGGACTGCCCTGTTGGACCCCTGCTTTGCACCAGGACGCAGCATTCAGATGGACTGCACCAGCTGTGCACTTTGGGCTTCAACAAGACAATGACTTTGCCTTACTTCCACAACCTCAGTAAGGAACTCCAACTAAGCTTTATGTACAAAGGAGCTGACCAGAGTCCCCCATCAAGTTCTGCAACAACAGCCGAGCTGACCAGTGACAGGGGGCCATTTAAGGATTTGGACTAGGTGCAATCTGAGTGTTGAAGTCCTAACTCCCAAGGAGCAACTCAGAACTTCTGGAACCTTGGGTTGATTTGTGGACACTTAAAGAAGCTTAAACTTCCTTCTGGAAGAAGATCCAGGCATTTAGGGAAGCTTAGAGCAACTTTGGAAAATGGCTTCATAAGTGGATCAACCCGATGTCGAGAGTCAAGCCGGCAAACATAGACCATGACCTGGCCTGACTTGCAGGTTTGTCCCACTGAAAAGCTCCAGAGCTCTAGACTTCCAGGATCTGACCACGTGCTCACAGAAAGGCAATCTGATGACATCACATCAAAATCGGATTGCTGCGGAGGATCATCCGACGTCGGGGAGGAAAAGCTCCAGAAAAGTTTCTATGTCTGAAGGTAAAATTTTTACGAGTCCTCCTGTTCAGTGTATCTGAGGAGGGTTCTATCATGGTCAGCCTCAACTTTCGAGTTTGTCCTGGTCGGAGGAAATCTTACTGAAAAAGTGTCTAAGTCCAAATGTAGAAAATTGACCGAGACCTCCTGCACAGTGTATCCAAAGAAGGCTCCATTGGTCAGCCTCAACTAGTGACTTTGTCCCAGTCAGAGATAACTCTTGAAGAAATTATCTAAGTGTGAAGGTAAAACTTTAACTGAGGCCTGCCTCTAAGTGTAGCCGAGCAGGGCTCCATTGCGGTCGGCCTCAACTTTTGACTTTACTCCAGACGAGTGCAATCAGATATCCAGAGTGGCTCTTTTTGCTTTTAGGTGCTGCAAAACATTTAGGGACTGATTAAGAGTTCAGAGGATGGTCTTGCCTGTCTGCTGAACTTCCGACGTGGAGGTTGCCACCATAGTGGCTATCTCCCAGCCAGGCCCATTACAAGTTTACTGCTAGGTCAGAGGGTGGAAACCTGAGTTTCCGCCCACTGGCCTAGCAGGAAACAACCTAAAGCATTGCCTCCGGCTCGTAATCGAGCCGGCAGCAATGTTGTAAGATGCAGGGTGCACCAGCACCCTCACAATGTTCACTGTCTGCAAAGCAGACAGTGAACACAGCAATAGTGTTTGCCAGGGGTGCCCCTGCACCTGTTCTCCACTAGCCTTTTCATGGCAGTGTTACTGCCATGATATCGCTGGCGGAGAACGAAGTCACAGTCCGCACGTCAGTGCTTCTTGCAGCGCTGCACTGGCAGATTAGGACTGCCACAACCACCAGACTGCCGGGACAAATAATCCTGGTGGTGCTGGAGGTCCGACTGCAGTACGACCGCCGTGGTCATAACGTGGCACTCGGACCGCCGCACATGGGAGCGGCCCACTGCCACCGCGAATCTGGCGGTCAAGTGACTGCCAGACTGGCAATGAGGGGCTTAATCTTTAAAAATTCATATCTCCGGTCCCCTACATTGACATTTTTGTTGTTTTGGTGTCATTTTAAAGATAAAATATATTCTATTTTTAGACATTGGAGTTGGATTTTTAATTGTGTTTTACGTTTTACTTATTCACTATTTTGTTGATATTAAATGCTTTACACACCTGTCTCCTAAATTAATCCTAACTGCTCGTGGCCAAGCTACAAAGGGTTGAGTCAGGATTAATTTATTGAGACCTTGACTGGACCTTGTGAGGGTTTGTTGCCTATTGTTAAGTGTAGGTACTTACCTGCCATTACCAATAATATACTTTCCTAAAGAGACATTTTGGGAGGATAATTTATATAGTATTAGTAGTATATTTTATATAAGCCAATTATATCATTGTTAGTGAGCTAAATGTCACAGTTGACAAAAGCAGCTTTCTTGAAGACATGTGTTTCCAGCAAGGCAGACTCAATTTTCAATCTTCTCAGTTGGATAAATTGTGTACTATAAATTGGGTAATAGTAGCATTAATAATTTACAGCTCAAAAGCAGCAGAAGTGTGCATTCTTACAGCAGAAGTGCTGGTTTTGCAAGTATTATCGCTAACGAGTTATGGGGACAATCTGCCTCACTGTTTATTTAGAGTGTGTCCCTCTCCATACTAACTAGACTGCACCAAACATGAGAAAAAATTGGAGGAGTAGTGAAGTGGAGGAGAGAAAAAGAGGGAGACAAGTGGCACACCTTACTCTTCTTTGGTATGGCTCTCACTGGTGTTATGTCTCTAGTCATAGTGCAGGTGTTTACTAAGACTCTCAGGAGATAAGGTGACTCACAAGTAACAAAAAACACATGCACTATTTTAGTGTGAGTTAGAAATACATAATTTATTTGAAGTTCCTATTACTATTATTTTCTAGGGGCCTGTGGTGCAGTACCAATCGTTGACCATGTGTGGTGCTGAATTTACACTCTTAAGTTTGGCTCCACCCTTATTTTCAGGGGTGGAGACATGTATGTATACACTATTGAGCAACTTTAAACTTAGATTTGGAGGATAGCCAAAAGTAGTAATGTTACTAAAGCTTGTAAGGACAAATTACACATATAAATCACTCTCAAATGTAAGTTACCTTTGCAAATAGACCCCTCTAAATTGATAGCGCCTTCTTTTTACATAGAAACATGCTGTAGTACCTCTTTCTGTGTACTTTCAAACAAAACTCCAGAGATATCCACATGAGTGATATCTGTTGGGAGGCTGCCTAAAATACTCAAAGATTCAAAGGTTGCAGGGTCTGCACTTCTCTTTGATCTGCTAGTACTCTGCTCTGCCTTGCTTTAAATCCATTTTGTTTGTTGGATGTATGGACTTTCTATTATTTTGGAATCCATACTTTTGAACCACCATATGTTTGTGCTGATCATTAAAAACTGTGGTGAATACGAGAGATGAGGTGATCATTGCCTGATTATCAGCCTGTAATATTTATTAACCTGGATCATGCTCTTTCTTTTTACAATTATACATCATCTTCGTTCCCCATACTGGAGAATAAAGGTACTGCTATTAGACGTCTTGAATTGCATGCAATTGTCTTAGAGAGGAATTGTGACACAGAAATATAACATGCCATTTAATGAACATTACTGGTAAGTCATTGGACCATTGTGACATAGTTATCCCGTCACAAACTTTCTCTCCACCATGGTCAACTTCTCTGACAGGGTAATGGAATTGAGGCCATGGCAGATATGCCTATATGTCTCCCTCTACCTTATTTAGTTTGATAGACAAATAGCTGTTCTTCAATGCCCGCCAAAGCTAGGAAACAACTGGTGGTAAGGTGTGCTGAAAAGTGCTCAATGCCTCTCTCACTTTGAGACTTTTCTAAAGAGAAAAACAGTATAACTTTGATGTACATCTGGCAAAGTTACTGTGCGCTGGCAGGAACTGCTGTGATGGTGGTTCCTATCAATACTTCAAATTTCCTCTAGACCACTGAACAGGTCATGATTTGGCGGGCGGCACCTCTATCAGGGCAATGGAATAATTTACTCTGTCTTCATGTGGAGGACTGACTGTCTACCAAATAATAAATCAGACTCCTAATCTTGTGTACTATTGGCCTGTTCCTGAAATTCAGATAAGTAAAGAGTGCTCTAAGTCTAAGTGACCACAAAACGTTGATGAATCTCACTCAAGATTAATGAACACGTTTCTAGTAAGAATGGTAGTAGCATTTCATGTCACTGTAATACTTCAAATGGCTCATAAGTGAACACACACATGTTAATTAATTCAGAAGTATTGGCACAAACCTGGTCACCTGTTCACTTTAAGCTCTGGAAGAAACAGGCTGATAAGGAGAATGCAGTCTTTTATCTCAGATTGCTTGCTACTGAAATTACAAGTATGGGACTGCCATATACCATAGAAAATATAAGAGACATGGGGGGTTATTCTAACTTTGGAGGAGGTGTTAATCCGTCCCAAAAGTGACGGAAAAGTGACGGATTTACCACCAGCCGTATTACGAGTCCATTATATCCTATGGAACTCGTAATACGGCTGGTGGTATATCTGTCACTTTACCGTCACTTTTGGGACGGATTAACACTCCTCCAAAGTTAGAATAACCCCCCCTGGTCATTTCCACCCGATGTATGTGGATTTCAGTTTGTAGTATCTAGTACTACTGTAGTACTACTTTATGCACTCCGAGATGCGGTTTGAGCACCAGGCCCACTCTTTTTAAATGTCTATGATTTATGTTACAGAGGCCAATAAGGCACCCATATACAATGTGATTGTCGCACACAGACAGAGCGTCGCAAGCAGTTACTTTCATGTGAATGTTCAACTGCATAGTCATCAAGTGAAAGGATATAAATAAAGATTATATTCGAGAGGTACCAGTACACTGACAAAACATTTGGAACATGAGATGTATAACAATCAATAACTGTAATAATTCAACAAACCTCATCCAAGGTAATCAAAAGAGTACATTTATCATAGTTCCGGTAAGAGAGCAATTAATAGAGGAAGCAGGGTAAATGCTTTTAGGAGTTGTAGGTTCCTCTTAAAACGATGGCAGACTAATCTGAGACATTAGAGGAGAACGGCAAAATTGAGCAATTGAAAGCCATTGAAAAATGAACAAATGATTCCTTCCAGTAAAATAGACAAAAAAACATATGCAAGGAAGGTTTGCTAAGAGTGAAGCGCAGCAAACTTGAAGGCTCAAATGTTTGCCACTGAATAAAAGCACGCCCTACATGACCTGTAAAAATGTCTTAAGTCTGCCATTCCTTATACGTTTTTGGGCGTGTACTTTAAAAAACCCTTGGGTGAAATACATAGAAATTAATTTGACCTTAAAAGACGATTGCACCAAGAAGTGATTGATTTCTACCTGTTATACTTGCCATACGTGCATTTACAACATCAATATAATAACAATGATCTAATTTTTGATTTTGTACTCGAAATTTTAGAAATGTGTGGACAGGAAAAAACTGAAAATGTGGCTTCACTCTAAAGGGGAGTACTTACCTGTTTGTGCGCACTGCGTGTGTACTAAAGCATGACGGCTGTTTTAAGTATTTCTGTTGTATAACTAGTCTTTACAAAGAGCAGGTTATTTCAGGTATTGGGATGTTGCCACATTTGTCCGATATCCCTTATCCACCAAACTCTAAATGGCCCTCAGAGATGTAAATAAGGACTATGGCCGAAGTCACGAGTCACGAAAACAAACATACTGCAATAAATCTGAAACAATAAAATCGAATACAATTAAAACAAAAGAAAAAACTCTCTTTAGAGAGACATGTTGTCATTCTGGTTCGCTGAGTCGCTTAATGCACTTTCTTTAAAAGGGAAAAGTACTTTAATACGCAGACACAGAGTAACAAATCGAGGTGCATTGGTGGACTACTAACCCCCTAAATCTAGACTAGGCCCCTCAGTTTCAGGATACCTTAAGCCACTGAAACATCAGGAGGCTCTTCCATCTAAAAAAGCAGCCTCTTACACCAATAACTAGCGTAAAATGTAGACAGCGATTTCTTGTTAAAAGGTCAGGTCTATTTGCTTTGTCTGAGTTTTCTCAGTTACAATACCAAACCTACAGTTTTTGACAACATATTAAAGTAATGCCATTACACTACTAGTCCTCACAGCACGTGTCTACGGAATTTCTCCTCACTTGTGCCTACGGAACTCCTCCTTTCAGGGCCACGTAGCCCAGACCTGGTGAATCCCCAAGGCGTGAGACAACCCTACCGGCATTCTCCTCCCTTGAATCTTTTAATTTAATGCAGGTTTGTATCTCTGAGATCTGGCGGAAACCCTACCCAAATTAGGATACCTGAGCAGGAAAACATGTTAATAGTTGGGCTTCCTTGTTGGCATTAGGTGCTCCAGCTCCAGGACACCTGCTGAAATTCATTCTTGAAGGACAACCCCCAATAAAATCTTGAATATCTTCTTTCACAGTGGGTTGACTTCAGTGAGGGTGTCAGCTTTGTGCTCCTGGTGGCATGCTACTACGAGCAACAGCAATTTCAAGGGGTTTCTAGGTAGCAGATTTGGACAGTGTGGACTTCCGGCTACCTTTCACAACCTCCAACACTACTGCTTTCTCCTCATTAGCAACAGAAGTCCACCTAGGTATGAAGATGTCCTATCATGAACAATTTGTCAAATGTTGTATGTAAATATCATTTTTTCAGAGACCCATTTTTTTTTTACATTCTTTACCTACAGATACGGATGATTAATAGACAATGGGCCTGATTTAGATTTCGGTGGTAGGGTTACTCTGTCACAACAGTGATGGATATCCCATTGCTGATATCAAAATCCCATAGGAAACAATTGGATTTAGATTTCAGCGCACCGGATATCCGTCAGCGTTGTGACAGACTAACCCCTCTGCTGAAATCTAAATCATGAGCAAAATATGAACAATTATCAAATATATACATGAGGTAGACAACACAGCTGTATGGTGCTCCGTGAGCTGAGTGATCAAATGGTGCAAGTGAAAGAAACAACAAACAAAACTTAGCTCGGAAACGTGATCTAAACTGACATAGACATAAAAATACCCAACTAATAAATGGATTATGCACAAAGAGTGAGTATGGTATAATACATTTTGGCAAATTTAAAACTCCTTGTGGACGAACAGAATTTTTAATAGCCTTTAACCATATAGTTGCATCACATAATACTGAGGGTGTTTTAATGTACCATGAGAATAAAGAAGCTTCTTAAGAGGGGAAATTACTTGTGTAACAATGTTAAGACTAACACACAAATTAGTAATTACAAGTAGGTTGTGCTGTGATGATAACATACATTGTGCATAGACTGTGCTATTGTAATGTCATTGTAGTGTGTTAGTAACTATGATATGATTTTGTGAAATATGTCACTGTATGCCAAATTACTTTGAATCACTATGGACACTAATATTTTCCTCAAGGAACACATTGTCAAAAAAAAGAAAACCACTACTCCGAAGGAAGTCACACCATTTGTTCCAGAAATTTACTTTAGAACTGCTGTTCAAGTCCTTGCACTCTCACCTCTGGAATGTGGTAATGCCCTACTCCATGGCTTCACAGACTTGACACTGGCATGCTTTAGGGGCATCCAACATCCTGCAGCACATCTCAGATAGGACTTGACAAAATATGATCACATCACCATCCCCCATAGAACTCCATTGGCACACTTTGCCAGCTGGTACAATCTTCAAAACTAGCTGCATCATTTACAAAGCCATCAAAATCAGCACACCTGCTTATCTTACAGGAAAGCTCACAATCATTGGTGATTCTTGGCACACTCACAGCCAGGACACCATCAGACTGCAGACTAACAAGTGCATACACCAAAAAAACAAGACAACAGGTCTTTTTCATGTATAGACATGAGATCTGGATCAAAATCCAAATACCCGTCAGCATTACCTCAACACTATTCTGAACTAGAAAAAGAGTTGATCATTCGCCTCTTTAAAAGAACACTACATCAGAATGTATTAACAGTCCACATCCCAGCTTTCTATCTTCTTGCTATCAACTTGAAGCTTGCTTTTGCCTGTGTACAGAACTTCATTTTGGCTAGGTTTGCCTATAAATATACTATATATATATATATATACATATTTACTGGAAAAAAACAAAGGTTACAGGGACATTATAGTTAGGATACAGAATTAAAAAAAACATAGAAATTATTTTTTTTTAAAAAGGTTGCGGGGACATTATAGTTAGGCTCACATTTCAAACGTACAAAACCCAGAAATTCAGCAGTTATAGCTAGAGTTGTTTTACGTAACTATTGCTTGTGCCCTAAGATAACTATAACATCCTGCCAAACACAGTTGGATTGCAAATTTGACATTGATACTGTTAATGATGTTATCAAAGATCTCATGATTGCGGTAATATGTGGGGTAATTACCAGTGCATGGCGAGGGGTCGTGTTATAGTTACCGTAGGGCACGAGTTAAAGTTAATTGAAATAAATCTAACAGCTGAATTTCTATGGTTTTTTATGCTTAAAATGTGAGCCTAACTATTACATCCTTGTAAGGTTTTTTAAATTCTATATAGATATATAACTATATATATACAGTATATATAGATAGATATGTGAGATTTGTTGATTTTTTGTGTGGGGTAGCATGCTCTGTATGTTGTTGATTGCCATGTCTGCTGCTCACTTGGAAGGATGGTCGTTGGCCTTGAATTATGTGTTATGATATGAGGTGATGAGTGATGCATTGCATACCATTGTGTACATTGTGTATATGGTGTGATTTAATGTTTCATTGGAGAGTTATATCACCTTATGTGGTTTAGTGTCATGGGGTGTTAATTGATGTGGTGTATAATGATATGAACTGTTTTTTGTTAATAGGGTGTGAGATACATCATGGAGTGGTGTGGTGTAGAGCGATGTGATGTGATGATAGATGCCATGGTTTCATATGTTGCTGTGAGATTATTGTGATGTTGAGTGGTGTGACACTGTATAAATAAAGCCTAATTAAATGTGATGGGTTACAGTGTCATGAAAGGAAGAATCATGCAGAGTGATGTTTGAGGTATGCCGTGAAGATAAATGCAGTGCTATGGTGTGATGATGTATTAGATGTTGTGATGTGAATTGAAAAATGTGCTAAATGTGGTTTGTTGTTGTCTTCTTGTTTTAGGTGACTTGATATGTTTGGTGAAGCACAATGAGTGCCTTTTGCTAATCCATAGTGTGCCTTAGTGAGCCTTATTTAAATTAGCTTATGGGTTGTGTAGTGTAGTCTCATAAAATTGCCATGCAAAATGGAGGTATGTATTGGGAAATGGTACTGTGTAATGATACATAATGTTGTGTGATGTAGCTTGGAAGGATGCCAGTTAGTGCAGTGTGCACTGTCAAATATTGCTCGACTATGTTGTGGCATTGTCTATTTCACTCCATCCATTTAAATGTACAAGTGTGGAATCAAATGGCACTTTATTATATGGTATGAAATAGTAGTAAAGTTTAAAGTTGTGTGTGGTGTGTTGTGTGATATATGACTGTGCTGGATACTGTTGTTCAGTGTGATGACATGAAGGAAGGTGTGATGTGATATTTGTTGCTGTTGTTTTATGATGCAAATGGTGAGGTGTGGGAATTATGTGGACAGGTCTGTTGGTAGGGATGATCTTTCATAGAGGTTTGACCTAATATGTGATATACACTGAAATGCTGGTGTGAAACACCATGCAATAGCGTGGTATAGTATTTTGTGGTGTCATTATCATGTGTTGGATGTTGTGCTGTGATATGTCATGGTGGAATGAGATTTAAAGGATGTGGCTTGTTCAGCAACTCATAGTATTTTTAAGTATGTTGTGTAACATTGTGCACTCTGTTGTGGAGGGTACTGATAAGTCCTCGTCATGTTATATTGTGTTGTATGGTTTATTTTGCAGTGTTGCACAATGTGCAACAATATGGTAGCCCTCTCTGCAGGATCCCCCAAAACAACTCCCTTCACTTCTTCTGCTTTCTGAATTTGTTTTTGTTAGCAATAGGACTGTGTGCACTTTACCACTGCTAATCAGTGCCAAAATGCTCATGAGGTCCATAAAAACATACCAAAATTGGCCTACACCTGATTGGCACATTTAATTTACTTATACATCCCTAGTATATAGTACTGCATGTACCCAGGACCTGTAAATTAAATGTTACTAATGGGCCTGTAGAACTTATTTTGCCAGCAACTCAAGTAGCACATACATCATACCTGCCATTGCAGCTTTAATGGGCAAAATAAACCTTTAACAGACCTAAACCTTTTGTTTTATTACATATAAGTCACCCCTAAAGTAGGCACTAAAGGCTCATACGGTAGGGTGCCTTGTATTTAAATATTTGGACATGTGTACTTAGATTTTACACTTTACAGTCGTTTTTCATTGTTGTAAGGCCTGCTTCTCCCATTGACTAACAATGGGTTACCTTTTTACATTTCATAAGTGATGAGTTTGTATTAGTAGCTTATATAAATATGCTGCTTACAGTTAAATTCATTCTAATTTAAGATCCTCTTTAATGGTAAAGTCGGACTTTAAGTCACAGTTAGGAAAATGACACTTTTAGAAAGTTTAAAATAATAAACGTTCTATGCATTCATATGTAAATAATGAAGTCTATATCCAGATACTCAATTTTGGGTGTGCTACTGTAGCTTGTTCTCTGTCTAAGAGCTCACACTATGCATCGTATTGCTCTTCTCAGCTTCTTGAGAAGAGTCCCACGGTACACAGCCTCTTGATTGGCCTTGCAAGTTTAATACTGAGGTATATACACTTAACATATTTTCCAATTTTTCAAATCTTTTTGTTGGAATGTATTCAAACATGCATATGTTTAAATACATTTCTTCTCCATATTTTCACAAATTCTACATATTTATGATTTAATATTAAGGGTGGGAGAGATTTTTAATTCGGCTTGAACTGGAGAAATGTAATAATTTTTTCATTACTCTTGTACTCTTGTAATGCAGAATTACTAATAAAATTCTGCCGCTCCGCTCCACCAGCAGAGATAATTAATCAGCACCTATGTGGTAGATTTATTCCTGGACTCGACTTATTTTAAAACCAAGCATTTGTCTTCTGCCTCCCATGAACACAGCCCAGAATGGGCGCATTGTGCTCCTTGGGCTCCTTGGGCTCCGACCCCACACTGGGTTCCATGCTGCCAAAACATCCCTCTCCAAGCACATCAATTCTGAACCCTGCTATAACAGCAGTAGTTTGGGTCAAAAATCAGCCCTCCTGCGCCATTGCTGTTGTCTAGTGAGTGCAGCTGCTGGTTTCAGAGGACCTTCTCTTTGAGATCCACCCATGTGTTCATCTGGACTAGGTTGGCACCCACACTGCAGATTGATTGCCTGACTTGAAACAGGCCCTTTGTCTTGCCCCTCTATGCAGCAAAAACTCCAGCATCCAGCAGGTGAAGAATGTATGAAGTGGCCTGGGCTTATAGGCGAGCTTGCACAAGTAAGAGGTGACCAAGAGAGGAGCCATCAGATTTTCTGCTTGTATTTGTTACAAAGCATCAATAATGATCGGGGGTATCAGTGTGTTAGGTGGTGACCTGAAAGGGGGAGTTGGTCTCAGAAAGGATGTGACAAGCTCCCGGTCAGGTTAAAGAGGTGATACAAATGTATAAATAGTACTGGAGCACCATCCAATGTCCAGGCAAAGAGGCACTATTTAGAGCCTCATGCAGCACTGACAGTACTGTCTCTAAGCACTGCACACTCTGAAGTGAGGCACTTGAGTGTATGGAGCAGAGGTGTAGGAATCAAGAAATGTGCAGGGTTGCCAAGCAACCACTTGTTAAATGACACACTTAAGACAGTCTAGTGTTTTTGCCAATGGCCAGCTGCATTTTGGGACTTGAAAGTAAGGAATCAAAAAACCTAGCATGCCAAGTCCTGTGGCTGTCAAAGGCAATGTTCACTGGCAGTGCTAAAAAAAATAGGGGGGGCCCGTGGAAGCCCCATCTTCGTTGCACTCACCAAATCCTATACTGACATATGCATGTTCTGCAGGCACCCCTAAATAAAGCTGTAGTCTCCTGCTGGACGCATTCTAGTGTTTCCACCAGCCACTCTGCTGGGGGCTGGCTTCCACACTCACCCCACACCCATCCATCACGGACGTTACCACCCAGGTGACCCTGCTAATAAAAAGGGTGCAGACTTCCTGGTGGAGTAAGTACACCGCCCGTGAAAAAGGGAACCTTGACACTGCTCAGAAAGAAGAGAGGAGGAAAACCATCCATCTCCAACACGTTGCTGTCTGCCTGCTTTGTGACAGTGAAGCAGGCAGTGTGGAGAAGCAGCAAGCAGTGCTACTGGCAAAATGATGATTGAGGACGCGCACACCAAGGTATGGCAGAGCCCTATACCATGTGAAGCACCCATAGCTGCCCACACCTATCACCACTCACCCCAGTGGGAAGAGAAAGGAGAAGTGCCCTCCCAACAAAGCACAGACAAATCTCCAGTGAGGCTGACAGCTAAACCATGACACAGCGTCAACACATATAGACCCTGAGAAGCTCCCTGCAACCATCCTCTAGTGGCACCGCTACTCTGGTGATGAGGCATTCAATATCACAAGCCACTCTGCTGTGCTGAGCCCTAGGTAGTGACTGCCATGATCAAAGAGTGCCCCAGGCCCATCCTGGTCATGAGGAGCATTGCACCAGAAAGGAAGCCAGCACACACACATATTCGAACTGAAAACACTTACCTGCACCTGAATCCCCAGTGCTGGCATAGTGGGCGGCATCGCAATAGGAAAAAGTCAGCACACACACATAACTGAACTCAACACGCTTACCCACACATGAATCCCCGGCGCTGGTGTAGCTCGCAGCCCCCCACACTATAACAGCCACAAAGCAGCATGTTGCCAGCAACAACGGGTGGGAAGCACTAGCTACGAATCATTTTGACATCATATTTTCAAGCAATGCAGTTTGCTAGTAAAGTGCTACGTCACCCTTAGCGCGCTCAGAGGAGCAACAGTGAGTGCATGACATTATGTCAGTTGCTTGCATAGTGTCTATGGTTCTTCAAAGCACTACTTGACAACAAGAGATGGAGAGATGAGGAGGCGTTTGGGTAAAAGGGGAAAGGGAGGAGAAAGATGGGAACATGAGGCTATTGTGAGAAAAGGAGATAGAAGAACTGAACATTCTGTGTCATGTTGTTTATCATGGATATAGCTTCCACTGCTATAAGAGTGCTTCAAGGTGCTGTGAATAATATGTATGTAATTCATTTGGTGGTGATCTGGGGGTTACTGAATCCTCAGTGTAGATGGAAGCAAACAGTACTGCATAGTTTGTATAAGCAGAGGATTTTATATGTTTATGTCTTACATAACTTTCATTTTATTTGATGGATATTGGGACAGCAATGGATTTGAAGTATTTTTCCAAAGATCACCAAAAAGCAGGTCACGCAATAGAATGAGATGCATTAGAGATAGAATAAGTAGAGCTATGTACAGTCTTTTTCCAGATTTTCCAACATGACCCCTACATCCGGAAACACTAACTGCTTTGCACTGGCAAGCCAGGGAGGACTAGTCATTTTTGATTTCCATCATCTACTCCTGCTAACAGTCCCTGCCAGGGCTGGGGGTGTTGATTCATACAAAAATAGTGGTATAGGAAGCTTCTGTTTTCACAAACCCATAGTGTGATGTGTGCAGACTCAATACTTTTTCCATCTAGTTGTCTAAAAATGCTGGTGGACTTTAAAGGTGAGTGTTTTGAGTTTAGGCACGTGGGCAACCATAAATCTTGTAGGCGTTTGTCTTTCTGTTCATGTGACTGAACCTAACATGAATAGCACAATGGGCAAAGTAGAATCTTGACCAATGGTATTAATTGTTTTTATATAGTGTTTTATACCACCACACAGCTGCTGTTTCAAAGCGATGTAGGTAAGGGGTGTTAAAAACGATCATGTTATTGGTACCCAATTACCTGAATTTAGAGGAGTAGAATGCTGTGTTGGCCTTGCTATTGTGTGATCTTGTGACCCACTGATGCATTCCACAGGAAAATGCTGGGAATGCCAGCACCATTTACGATGACATGTGTTTACTATGTGCTTCATGTAAATCATTTTATCCTGATTTTTTATCTAGTCACAGATGTGGGCTCCAGCTAATAATTAATGATTGAGAAGAGAAAGGGAGGCATAGATACCACTGACTGATTTATTTCTTGTTTCCATAAAAATAACTTTTGCTGTTCTCTGCTCAGACATATGAATGCAGTAGTGGTCAGGACTTTTGAGACAATTACACTGTGCTTCTTTTTTTGGAAATGTGCCCTGCCTCTGCCACCCTCCACCCCAGATCCTCCACCACCCAGAATTCTTGTTCACCCACTATAATTGTCTAACATACTGAGAAATTCCTATGGTCTGGATTTGCAATTCTAATCTTAAAAAGCAGCTAAAGCAAAGCCATGGAGCATACAGTAAACTAGTGTGAGGCCCTGGCACGTAAACAGTCGTGACAGCAGACACATTGGTCATGTGTAATTTTTGAGGCTTTCTGAAGATCTTGGTAAAAGGAGTAAACAAACATATGTCTCAGTATAAACACAGGCTATATAAAGTAGGTGTTAGACTTGGCATCCTTGGCGTGGTCTCCCCTAATTTTTTGCCTCTGTTTCCCAGGTTGTTTATGAGTGCTGGACTCTGTTTTTTGCTGTTTTTGTTACTCTGGGCACTCTACTACTGCTATCCAGTGCTAAAGTGCAAGTGCTCCTATGTAAAATGTATGTGTAATTGGATTTCCATGATTGGCATATTTGATTAACAGGTAAGTCCCTAGTACAGTTCACTAGAGATGCCCAGGGACTGTAAATCAAATGCTACTGGTGGGCCTGCAGCACTGGTTGTGACACCCACATTAGTAGCCCTGTAAACATGGCTCAGACCTGCCACTGCAGTGTCTGTGTGTGAAGTTTTAAACTGTCAATTCGACTTGGAAAGTGTATCACTTGCCAGCCCTAAACCTTCCCTTTTCTTACATGTAAGACACACCTAAGGTAGGCTCTAGGTAGCCCCATTGGGGGGGGGGGGGTGCAGTGTAGCTTTAAGGCAGGACACATACTTGTGTTTTAAATGTCCTGACAGTGAAATACTGCCAAATTTGTTTTTCACTGTTGCAAGGCCTATCTCCCTCATAGGTTAACACAGGGGCTGCCTTTAAAAATGATTAAAGCATAGATTCCCTTTGGGAGAAGATAGACATGTGGAGGTTGGGGTCTCTGAACTCACAATTTAAAAATACATCTTTTAGTAAAGTTGTTTTTGAGATTGCGTATTTGAAAATGCCACTTTTAGAAAGTGGGCATTTTCTTCCTTAAACCATTCTGTGACTCTGCCTGTTTGTGGATTCCCTGTCTGGGTTAGTTTGACAGTTGGCCTGTTTGCACCTCTCTCTAGATAGTGACACAAAGGGAGCTGGGGTGTAGCTGCATATCCTGATGAGCCATCTGTGCTAGGAGGGCGGGGAGGAGTTGTGAATTACACGTGAAAGGGTTGTGCCTGCCCTCACACAATGCAGTCTCCAACCCCCTGGTGTTTGTCTGGGGCCTGACCTGGGCAAGGCAGGATTTCACAAACAAGAGAGACCTTCCTTTGAAGTAGGCCTACTTCAAAGGCAGAACTGGGTATAAGAAGGGCACCCAAACCCCTGAAAATGATATCACTTCTGGACATCAAGAGGAACATCTGCCTGGAGAAGAGCTAAGGAAAAGAGCTGCTCTGCCTGTGACTGTGCTATCCTGCAGTTGCTGCTTCTGCCTGTGCATGGGGACAAAGACTGGACTTTGTTGTGCATTTCTGCTTGTGAAGAAATCTCCAAGGGCTTGTCCTGAGCTTGCCTCCTGTTGTTGAAGTCTCAGGGCCATCAAAAACTTCTCCTGCCAGCACCTGGACGCCAGCTCTGCCAAGTGATGCCCTATCCAGTTCCTGGGGCCTTGGAAGGTGAATGGAGGCTCATAACGTCGCAAACCATATAGTGCGATTTTGCTGATACCGTGCAGCAGGATTTTCAACTCAAACACCACTGGGCATGGAAAAACGATGCAAAGCCTGCCCGGACCTAAGGTGCCTGTCTGGATCAATGTATCACTCTCCTGCAGGAGGAAAAATGACGCACGCCGACCCGACCGGAGGAGAAATGACGCAGTCTTGCTTGCGATTGAGAAATCGACGCACCGCTGGCCTTTTCCGACGCACACTCGCCTGTGCGGTGTTATTTTGATGCAACCCAGGTACTTTTTCACGCTAACAGCTTTATCACTGTTTTCGAAGGATTTAAGACTCTTTTAACTTTTTTTTGCTTTTTAATTCCTAACTTGATTTGTGTATGTTGGATTTTTGTCATTTTGGTCTTGTTTTGTTTAGATAAATATTACCTATTTTTCTAAACCTGTGTTGTATCATCTTGCAGTGTTTTCACTGTGTTACTCTGTGTGTTGGTACAAATACTTTATACCTAGACTCTGAAGTTAAGCCTGCCTGCTTGTCCCAAGCTACCAAGGGGGTGAGCGGAGGTTAACTGAGGGTGATTTTCCTTTACCCTGACTAGAGTGAGGGTCCTTGCTTGGACAGGGGATAACCTGACTGCCAACCAAAAACCCCATTTCTAACAGTAGGATTTACAAAAGGTTTTAAGTGCAGGCACACAAGAAACATAGTGGTGTTTATTGGAGGGGAGTGAGCGCTTCACAAGTTGTGTTTGGTGGATAAAGTGTCCTTACAACATTTGAGGTACCACAGACTGCGAGCATTTATCACCTCAGATCTGGTTAGATGCACTTTGGGTCTCCCAGTCAGGGTGATAAGATGCATTGTTGTGGAGTTCATTAGAATCTCAGTTTGAGCAACAATGCAGGTCTTTCTTTGCACACCTCGCCACATGAGAGGCCTCCCATAAGGAGTGTCATTAGCCCCTTTAACAGTGCCGTGTACTTGGGCTGTTGTCAAACCAACTGCAGCGCAAGCATGAAGGCACTTACAAGGGTAGTGGATTGTAATCAAGGAGATGTTTTAGCCATGCAATGCTGCATGAACGGAACTCTGTGGAATCTCACAGAGTTTAAATGTGACTCCGCTGAATTCTGTGGACTTCATCTCTGCAAGTTCCACCCACTCTTATTTAATTTGAAACATCTATGTGTAATTAACAAGTCACTGGGTATTCAAACAAGTATAAGAAACTTTCTCATTGCATTTCATGCCTATTCAGCTTTTGTCAATGGGAATATACTGAGAATAACGATCCAATCATATGACCAAACACACATATGAGTAATAAATAGGAATAGTTCTCATTGGTAGTTGAAATCTAGTATCCAGAATAGAGGTAGTGTATTGCAGAATAGCACAGAATAGTAGCAGTGATAATGTGAACATACTGATGCTAACTTGCGAGAGCTTTTGTTAACAAACACCTTCCAGGGCAATAAAAACTTCAGAGTTAGTGAGCAGTGTCACACCATCAAAGCGTTTAAAAGAAAAGAAGACTCTCACATGTACACCACAAAGCTATTTGTGTGATTTCAAACAAGTGGAAATGAACACTGTAGTAACTCTACCCCCCCAAAAAAAAATCAGTGCTCTCTGTTTAGTCAATGTGATTACTGAAACCTTGACAATGAAAGTATGATTAAATCTGAGCAAGTGAAAATTCACACTGAGTCCACCCATAATAATACTATGGGGGTGATTCAGACCCAAGGTTCCGCCGCCGAATGACCGCACCGGCCATTCAGACATTTCCGCTGGGCCAGCGGGCGCGCTCCAAAAGAGCGCCCGCCGGCCCAGCAGAAATGCCCCTGCAACGAGGACGCCGGCTCAGAATTGAGCCGGCGTAGTTGCAGGGGTGCGACGGGTGCAGTTGCACCCGTCGCGTATTTCAGTGTCTGCAAAGCAGACACTGAAATACTTTGCGGGGCCCTCTTACGGGGGCCCCGCGGCACCCCCTACCGCCATCCTTTTCATGGCGGGTTTCCCGCCATGAACAGGATGGCGGTAGGGGGTGTCTGAATCCCCATGGCGGCGGAGCGTGCTCCGCCGCCATGGAGGATTCAATGGGGCAGCGGTAAACCGGCGGGAGACCGCCAGTTTACCCTTTCTGACCGCGGCTGAACCGCCGCGGTCAGAATGCCCTCGGGAGCACCGCCAGCCTGTTGGCGGTGCTCCCGTGGTCGGTGACCCTGGCGGTCACCGGCCGCCAGGGTCAGAATGACCCCCTATATGTGAAGATCCGGTAAAAGGCCGATTAGGTCAATATACCTGAGAATGAACACTATAGTATAAAGAAACATGTGGATTTTTTCTTACCAACAAAAAAGTGAGTTTGAATTAGGGGTGGGCAGAATTCATAGAATTCCCCAGAGTTCTGTAACAGCTTTGAGAGACTCTCCATAGTTCCTCGAACAAGCAGAACATGCATATCACGCTTCGCTCACTGTGATTTAGTGCCGGACTATAAAGTTCACAAGAATATGAAGGTTGACTGATGCACCACAGGGCAGACATCCTCATCAGAGAACAGGACTTGCTTGGCTTTATAGGCCTTGAGGTCTGAAGGCTCAATGAGAAATATTTTTGTTGTTTAAAAAATTCTAATATTCGTTTTTTTCAAGCAGAAGGATCTCAGGTAATTCAGGTAATTTAAGTATACATGATTATATCTAAGCAAAAGCAAAAATAAATCTCTGACCACCAAGCGGGAGGGATAAAACTGCTCCCGCTTGCTGGAAGTGGAGTTTTCATCTCTTTCTCTGCTCGTTGTTGTGCGGACAGGGAAAGAGATGAAAAGATTGCTCCCACAAGCATGGAGCTGCATTTTTAGCAGCTCCATGTATGCAGGAGCAATGTCAGCTCTTGTAGGAATCGGGAAGCCAGCTGATACTGCAGGATCCTTGAGGCTCCTCAAATAGTCCTCTAATCATCAAAACTTTGTGCGCATGGCCAAGGTAAAACAAGTGTGTTTTCTCTCTGCATTTCCAGCAGTTGTTGAGACCAGAAATCATGGTCTACATTTTTAAAAACTATAAGTATGTAAAGTTGCCTAGAAGACCCACCTGTTTGGTCATGCTCCTAATACATCAGTGATATGCAAAGTCTTCCCCCAATTTTCCCTGGAAGGTGGACAGCTTACTAAAATGACCCCCTGAGTGTGTTTCCCTCCAGTTATGGAGATATGTTTTTGATGCATATAAATATGATCACATCTCCACCAAACAAAGAGGCACTTCACGAGTGTATGCCCTGTGGCCAAATCCTGCCGCACATGAAGGAAGGCTGTACTTGGTGACGCTTTGTGTGGTAATATGTGATTGGCTGCATAGCCTGGCTGCTGGCCAGGTGCCGCAGCTAACCCCTGCCACATACAGGCAAAGTCCATGCATGGCATGGCATTGGGTGGTTACAGGGGGTTGGCATCAGGGCCTGGCCACCGGACGTGCCCTGCAGCCAACCATGACACACACGGCCAAAGGCCATGCACGGCAGTGGTTGGATCATAATAAGTAATTAAAATTACTTTACATTAAAAAAACATAGGAATTCACAGAAAAAAAACTGTGGTTACGGGAAAGTTTTAGTTATGTTCTGAATTTACTCATGAGAAACCTTAGAAATTCAGCAGTTATAGTTAGAGTTTTTTCAAGTACCTCACACCCTAAGGTAACTTTAACTTGCACCCTTGCCATGCACAATTTTATTATTAATTATCAAATGCTGCAGTGATAACAAAAAAGATGCCATACAAGATCTCATCAGTGATATAATATGTGGAGTAATTAGCTATGCATGGCGAAGGTGCAAATTAAAGTTTTATGTGCATGTCACTTGCACGAAGGAGGCAACCATCTGGGCTCCACCGGCCCATGAGGAGTGGTGGGTAGACTAGTGGAGTAACCTGGTTAAATCCAAATCCACAATAATCCGAAAGCAGCTGTGATCAAGGCTGTTAGTTCAGTTGAAACGTGTTGTGTTTTAGGTAGGCTTAAAACTCTCCAATAATTTATATCTTCCTATGTCCTGAGTGTGCATTTTAGTTTTTTGGAGTGTGGAAAGGCCATATATATATATATATATATATATACATATATATATATATATATATATATATATATATATATATATATATATATATATATATATATATATGTATATATATATATATGTATAGATAGATAGATAGATAGATAGATAGATATGTATATATAACTCTATATTTTTAAATATATTTATATATATTTATAAAACAAGTTCTGGTATTTACTGACCTCATCAACCTTCATGGGGCGATGCAGGTCACAGTCACCGGTATGAACAAAGGGAAGTGCTGCTCGTCATGGGCACCAAAAGCCTTCAGAGTTTGACGAGAATGCAGTATTTAATGGCAAAGTATTTCAATCTTACAAAGATCTTCCTCACAGCCTCTATCATACAATGTGCACTATCACATTTAAAAACAATATAATACACCAAACACCTAGACACAGTGAAAATTCTGTGATACAGCTATGATTTTCAAAAGAAAGACTCCCTATACAAACTTCATCGAAAAACATAATTTGCAAAATAGAAATTGTGAAAAATAAATCTAAATAAAATCTACATCACAAATTTAGTGATAATGGTAAATCTCAAAATATTTTATGATACATAACATTTTCAAATTCAGATACAAGATCCAGGCCAAGTGACCGTAATGATTTTTTGCAGCAAGGAAATAATTCAGACTATAAACTCAATAAAATATGGACATATAAATATACATTCACAGGAGGCATATTCTGACAGCAACACAAACTAATACAAAAAATCAAAAGGATACATAAATGGGAATAGGGGGGAATCCCATGCACCCAAGACTCAACCCACATGAACAAAAAGTTCCTCATCAACATTAAGACCCATCGGGAGCATGCTATGAAAACAGACAATATATTCTGATTCCATAATGCGTAATCTCTTCTCCCTGGCTCCCCTCTTTCTGTCACTTTACCATGCCATAACAAAAGAATGGGAGTATATCAGAATTTTGAGAATGCATTTCTTTCCAATGTGACTGCGGTATCCTGGAGTATGATGAATATCAATTGTTAAGGATGACATACCAACACATTCCTACATTGTATCATATATGAAAAATTCATAAGAACAAAGAAGTTCTACCAGGACATCCCAAAGAAGTGTTTTGGAAAATGTCTCAATTTGTGTGTAGTTTGTTTTCTTTTTCCCTTTGCTAAAGATTTGAGTTTTTATGTGACAGACACAACTGACTTCATGAGGATTGTTGAGGCTATACAATGGGAAGAGGATTTCCCCTTAATCACTCTAAATATTACAAGCCTCTACACTTGTATTTGTTATGGCCAGGGACTGAAGGTTGTGGATCTTTTTCTAAAGAGCAGACTTTGAAATATCATGAACACAATATGATGATTTTGCAGTTAATGTTGTTCTGTTTGCACAATAACTTTTTTCTTAATTTGCAGGACAATTATACCAGCAAACATGAGGGACCACTATGGACACATGTTTTGCCCCCACCAACACAAATCTTTTATTTGGCTGGTGGGAGAAGTGCGTGTCCTGGGCACAAAAGAATGAGGACTGAGTTGAACAGTGGTCATATAGGCACACTACATTGATGGTTCGTTTATTGTATGGAGGGGCTCACGGAAGTCAGCCGAAGAATATATTGAAAAGTTGAACACTAAGGCCCATATTTATACTTTTTGACGCTAAACTGCGCTAACGCAGTTTAGCGTCAAAAAATTTTGCGCCGTCTAACGCCATTCTGAAGCGCCATGCGGGCGCTGTATTTATGGAATGGCGTTAGCCGGCGCAAGCAGACCGGCGCTGCCTGGTGTGCGTGGAAAAAAACCACGTAGACCAGGCAGCGCCGGCGTTGGGCAAAAATGACGTTAGGGCGTCTTAAAATGGGGCAAGTCAGGTTGAGGCAAAAAAATCGTCTTAACCCGACTTGCGCCATTTTTTAACGACGCCCATCCCCCATCAACATGACTCCTATCATTGTAAAGATAGGAGTCATGCCCCCTTGCCCAATGGCCATGCCCAGGGGACTTCTGTCCCCTGGGCATGGTCATTGGGCATAGTGGCATGTAGGGGGGCACAAATCAGGCCCCCCTATGCCAAAAAAAATAATTAAAAAAAAAAAAAAAATACTTACCTGAACTTACCTGAATGTCCCTGGGGTGGGTCCCTCCAGCCTTGGGTGTCCTCCTGGGGTGGGCAAGGGTGGCAGGGGGGGTCCCTGGGGGCAGGGGAGGGCACTCTGGGCTCATTTTGAGCCCACTTGTCCCTTAACGCCATGCCTGACCCAGGCGTTAAAAAGCGGCGCAAATGCGCCGTTTTTAGCCACGCCCACTCCCGGGCGTCTCTTTTGCCCGGGAGTATAAATACCACGTAAAGGCCTGGGAGTCATTTTTTAAGACGGGAACGCCTCCCTTGCATATCATTAACGCAAGGAAGGGGTTCACGCTAAAAAATGACGCACATTCCGGGAACTTTGGCGCTAGACGCCTCTAACGCCATAGTATAAATATGGCGTTAGTTGGCGTTAGTTTAGCGTCGAATTTGCGTCGAAAAAAACGACGCAAATTCGGCGCAAACGGAGTATAAATACGGGCCTAATTCCCTTAATTTGAGATTCACCAGTCAGAGCAGTCAGACTGCTGTACCATTCTTAGATTTCCTGGTTTATGTACAGGATAATCGCCTACAGATGGCATTGTTTATGAAGCCCATAAGTGGTAATTCCTTATTGCATGCAAAGATTTCACATCTGAGTACACTTTTCAACAGAATACCTTATGGTGAACTGTTGCGCATTAAGCTGGTGGACTTCACAGAATTTTGGCACTCTGAACTCCAAGCAGAGTGCAGAGTTTGGCAGAAAAAACTCTGCCAGCCGGCAGCAGAGCGGAGTTTACTGTCGCACCACTCACCCACTCTAGTTATGCCCACTTACTCTCACCTTGCCAGGCACCCCACAGTGGTTGGTACTTTCCTGCCAGAATTTGCAGCTATAGTACGAGACGAAGCCCACCAAGTTCTCCTCGTATGTGAAGTTCACTTTTCAGATGAGCAATCGTGGCAGAAAACCCATATCATGCAGCTGCGGTGGTGACAGCTGCTAAATGTGCGCTGCCTCCACCTGCCACCCACACCAGCAGCAATCCTCTAAGCCCCATCCCCACAAACCTCACAGCGCAAGCCCAGCCCACCCCAGCAATTGAAGAGGGTCTAAAGGGCATATCGGGATCTGTAGTTCTTTCATATAAATAGACAAAGTAAAACACAATGACATTTATATGGACTTATAACAAAGGTGGTCAATCTGACATCCCACTGGCACAATCACAGCTTTGATACTTAAATCCCCAAAACATGGTGAGCAAATGATTCCATAAACATCTACGCATGCATACCATTATAAGCATGAGTAGATGTTTATGCAATCATTTGATAACCACAAACAAGGGCATAAACAGACGCACCTGACCCATGGCCTTGTGCTATGAGTATGTGATTGCCAAGCAGTTGGCTGGGTTTGACAAGTACAAGGTGTGGCGGAAGAAGGGATGCAAGCCTGCAGGACACCAATAGTAATAGTAGACCCCGACCTTTAATACATGGTATCATAAAATTAAGTTTTACAGTTCGGTGAGTGTGCACTCACTGCTGCCTGGGTGGAAATTCTGCTTTTAGTAAAATCATACCACCCTCCTGCAGTTTTGATGCACTGTAAAAATATGATGTGACTTGTACCCAGTTTACAATGCTCAAAAAAATGTACCTAATGTCCAGCTTTATTTTAAATGTTGGTGTGAATGGAAGAAACTGTGAACCCACTTCTTAGGATGTATTAAGAAACTATTCTGCTTCCAGATTCAGGAGGGTCAGAAAGTCTAAAAAAAAGAGGGTGTGGCAGAGCGAAGGTTAGACCTCATTCTGCAACAGAGAGCCAGTGACTGGTAATTCTCCTTACATTATCAGCAGTTGTATGATTTCCACGTAATGTACAACCTTTCCTTGGAAGTGGTCTTGTTAATAATTCACTCAGGTTGCAAAGTATTACAGTAACACAACATATTAGTATCAGGAGAAGCATAAAGTCATCAGGTAAAAGTGTATTCTGTAGGACCAGGTGGCACTCCACCCACATGAAACTCTGTGGAATTTCAACAAGTTTTTAGATAACTCCATGGAATTCTGCAGAGTAGAACTCCACGAGCTTTGCCTACTCCTACATTATAGTAAATGTGGGCTCCTGTTGACATGGGAATGCGATTAGCTACTCTATGTCTTTTAAAGATTGACAATGTGGGCTACCACCATACTTAGGGGCATATTTATACTCTGTTTGCGCCGAATGTGCGTCAAAAATGTTGACACACATTCGGCGCAAACCTTGCCCCATATTTAAACACTGACACCCGACCCCGGGGACGTCAAAATTTCCCTGTGTGCATCATTTTTTTGGAGCGGGAAACTGCCTTGCGTTAATGATATGCAAGGTAGGCGTTCCCACCCAAAAAATGACTTTAAGGCTTGTGTGCCTTATTTATACCCCAGCGTCATTTTTACGCACAGGAGGGGGTGGGCCTTAAAAAACGGCACACAGCCTGTTGTGCGCCATTTTTTAATGCCTGGGTCAGGGCAGGCGTTCAGGGATCTGTGGGCTCGGAAGGAGTCCAGAGGTGCCCTCCCCCAGGGACACCCCCTGCCACCCTCGCCCACCCCTGGAGGACACCCATGGATGGGGGGACCCATCCCAGGTAAATAAAGGTAAATTCAGGTACTTTTTTACAGTGGCATAGGGGGGCCTAATTTGTGCCCCCCTACATGCCACTATGCCCAATGACCATGCCCAGGGGACAGAAGTTCCCTGGGCATGGCCATTGGGCAAGGGGGCATGACTCCTGTCTTTGCTAAGACAGGAGTCATGTCAATGGGGACTGTGCGTCAAACAAAATGGTGCAAGTCCGGTCCGGAAATGTCCTATTATGACATTTCCACTGGGCCAGCGGACGGTAACACTGTTATAGAGCCGGCGGCAATGCTGATGTGCAGCGGGTGCAGTAGCACCCGTCGCGCATTTCAATGCCCGAAATTCGGGCAGTGAAATGCGCGACGGGGCTATGCCTGGGGGCCCCTGCACTGGCCATGCCAAGTTCATGGGCAGTGCAGGGCCCCCAGGGGCACCCCAAGTCCCCTTACCGCCAGCTTTTCAATGGCGGTGTCAAGCGCCACGGACAGGCTGGCGGTCGGGGACTCATAATCCCCAGGGCAGCGGTGCTTGCACCGCTGCCCTGGGGATTATGACCGCCAGGCGGAATCCTGCGGGATATTGGAGGGGCCGGCGGTATGGCCATGGCAATTCCGCCACGGTCATAATTGCTGGCGGAACACCGCCAGCCTGTTGGCGGTGTTACCGCCACCTTACCGCCGGCCGCCAGGGTCGTAATGACCCCCTACATCTTAGAGTCAGGAGAAGTGAACTCACACTTGAGTGGTTGGACCAGGTTAAACGTTTACAGAACACACACACAAGGCATGTGTGATGATGTTGATGGGGCCGGTATGGAATATTGCTCAGATAATAGAAGGTTAAGGTCATTCATTGAGTTGGTGTTGCTTTCTTCACACCCGCCCCAGAAAGGGCGTGATTCATTTATGGTGGAAAATTAAGTCACACCTCATTAAATCACAGAAGAGGGTTAGGAGCTTGATGAATGGTTGGGAAAGGGGAGTTGGGAAAAGGTGTGACAAAGACAAACACTACACAAAAGAAAGCACTGTAATATTCCATGTGGCACTGAGCAGCACACCATTATCAATCTGTTGTGGAGGGAAATGAAGGGATAAGTAAGTATGACACAGTTCCATTAAATGCATTGCAAACACTCCTTCTGCCCCTGAGAGACCCTCAAAAGTATATCCTAAGTGGTATGTTTTCTAGTTTTTTTTTAAATATGGAAGATTGAATTTTTCTTACCCAGTTTTAAAAATTATGATTATTAAAAGGAAAATTATACTGTATTGGACAATTGGGTGATGCATCTCCATTCTTCTTGGAATGTCAGTCACTCTGGTGCCTGTCTGAACCTGTACGGTAGGTAAGCTGGAGTCTTGAGTGTCCCCAAGCTTTGTTTGTGCAGGAGAGGACTACGGCAAGGACTCTGAATTATAAAGAGAAACAATAATTGTATTATAGAGTAAAGGAGAAGGACAAAAGAAAACAAGGTAAGATTCAGGGGGAGTCAGGAGTGTGCCAAGAAGGTTCAGATTCAGAGCAAGAATGCAAGAACATAAGAGTAGTTTCATGTTTGAGAAAGCAAGGCAGCAAACACATACTCAGCAGCATTTCCAAATCAGTTCACCTCTCTCCAGTTCACAAAGCTGAGTGTGTTCTAGGCCTCAAAGTCTTCACCATCATCATGGGTTCTATTTGAAGTTGATATCTTTCTCCTTTCTCACTGTTGAGGTAGTCCCACCCTGAGTCCTACCATTGTCCTCCTCCAGATTCTGAGTAACTTTGTCCCAGTCCCAAACTGAGCAAGCTAGACCTGTGAAGTGCAGTCTGTTGAAGAACAAATAGAAAAACAGAACTCTGTTTTGGGGAACCAGAAAAAAGAACTAATTTTGAAAGGCCAATCACTTTTAGGAAACATGATCACTCATCAGCCCCCAAACATTGCAAATCATTTGAAACAAGTTTGAAAATTTGAACTCCCTCACTGTCAGCCATCACATGCATCTGTCATCATTCACAAATTCACAGTCAATCAAGATATCACCATTCATTGGTGCAATAGTTACTTAATAGTTACCTCTTCCAAACTAAGCAAGGTGGTTGAAAAAAATATCTCCTCTTTGATGGTATCCACACATTGGAATTAGGCACTGGCAGCCTTTTAATCAATGATCGTCTAGGGCAGCCCTGCTGGGTGATGTAAAGAAATAGGATGGGCAATGCATGTGAGGGAAGTAGGTATCATCTCCAATTTCCTGAAGAGTGTGTTGGGGTTTCTTCACTGCAGATGGGTTCAACTCCAATCCAAGCTTATATGTGACTATAAACTGTGTAAAAACATAGATCCAACAAAAACATAATGTTGACTAGCATATATTATTTTTGCAAAGAAAGAAAAAGAAGCTAAATCAGAAATAATTAAAAAGTTCTATGATTGTCGCTATCAGTCCTTGAAGTAGAGTTTGTCCTCAAACTGTGGTGGTTCTCCAAGAAGTTGGTCAGCTGACACTCTTGATTCTTACCAATCATCCTCTTCTTTTCCTGTGATTGATGTTTCTGGAATGTCGTAATCAGGTGGTATTTAATGTTGGTTTATTTTAATCATGGTCAATATCTCCACTTTTGAGGTGACGGAATGGTCATTCTCATTGTAACAACTGCACCAGTTACATTGAACACATGTTCAGCAGACACACTGGCTACAGGACAAGCCAGAAAAGTTATTGTCAGACTGCTGAACTCTGACCATTGGTGCATCTTGCCATATCAATACACCCATGGTTTGTGATCCACATACACCTCTTTTGAGTAATCTAGATACTCCTGGAACATCCTCTGAATGGTCATTGGTGCTGCCACCTGCTCAACTGCTTTTTCATTCATATCTGCACTGGACTTAAGACCTGCCACTTGAAACCAAGCCAATGCAGAGGTTGGGTCTGATTCTTCGGTTGCTGTTGTTTCTGGTTTTCATGTTACTGGAGTTGCCGGATGTGAGACAAGACTGTCCTCTCTGGAAGTTGAAGGTGGCACCCCAGAACTGCAGAGTGGGACTCCAAGTTCCAGCCATTCTTCTTCCAGTTCTCCTGCTTGCTCAACAATCCACCTCTTGTATTATGAAACATCCCCTTCAGAAAAAGGAATGAAGACGGAAAGATTTTTTTTTGTAGTGTGGATCAAGTTCCAGCCATTCTTCCAGTTCTCTTGCTTGCTCAACAATCCACCTCTTGTATTGTGAAACATCCCCTTCAGAAAAAGGAATGAAGACTGCAAAAACATTTTTGTAGTATGGATCAAGTAGCAGGGCACAGATGTACTCTTTGGACGAGATGATGTCATTTTGCAATCTTGCATTATAAGTCAAGTGATAGTTTAGGCTCTCAACCAAGGCATGCACTTCTGTTTTTTCTTTTGCACCCCTGAATGCTAACCTATCAGACACCTCCTTTAGCTACTCCTGTAGCAAATTCAATAATGGGATAGCTTGGCCTTGCTAACTCCTTTAAAACCTCAAAAGGGAGCAGCATTTGTATAAGGCATTAAATTAGGCCCCATTTGCCCTCGTCCATGGTCAAAGCTTTCTCAGTTGCATCAGCTCCTCTTTGAATGAAATAGTAATTGTTTGTACTGCTCAAACAGATATTGCAACATAAAATGGGTTACGTTCTGATGTGTTGGTACCTCCTATATCTG